>NW_024470808.1:942123-1256164 GCF_017639515.1 Carcharodon carcharias
TGTAATATTCCAATCTATCGTTCTCATATTCCGATCCAAAGTTTTAATAATCGAATTAGTCGTTCATAGATTCTGATCCATTGTTGTAAAATTCCAATCTATCATTCTCAGATTCCGATCCAATATTGTAATATCCCAATCTATTGTTCTCAGATTCTGATCCATTCTTGTAATATTCCAATCTGTCATTCAGAGAATCCGATCCATTCTTATAATGTTCCAATCTATCGTTCCCAGATTCTGATCCATTGTTGTAATAATCCAATCTATCAATCACAGATTCTGATCCATTGTTGTAATATTCCAATCAATCGGTCTCAGATTCTGATCTATTCTTCTAATATTCCAATCTATCATTCTCAGATTCTGATCCATTGTTGTAATATTCCAATCTATCATTCTCAGCCTCTGATCCATTGTTGTAATATTCCAATCTATCATTCTCAGATTCTGATCCATAGTTGTAATCTTCCAATCTATTGCTCGCAGATTCTGATCCATACTTCAAATATTCCAATTTATTATTCACAGATTCTGTTCCATTCTTCTAATATTCCAATCTATTGTTCTCAGATTCTGATCCATTGTTGTAATATTCGAGTCTATCATTCTCAGATTCTGATCAATTGTTGTAATATCCCAATCTATTGTTCTCAGATTCTAATCCATAGTTGTAATATTCCAATCTGTCGTTCTCAGATTCTAATCCGTTGTTGTAATATTCCAATTTTTCGTTCTGAGATTTTGAAACATAGTTTCAATATTCCAATCTATCTTTCTCAGATTCCAATCCATTATTTTAATATTCCAATCGACCGTTCTCTGATTCTGATCCAAAATTGCAATATTCCAATCTATCGTTATCAGATTCTAATCCATTGTTGTAAATTTCCAATCAATCGTTCTCAGATCCTGATCCATTGTTGTAATATTCCAATCTATCATTCTCAGATTCTGATCCATTGTTGTAATATTCGAATCTATCTTTCTCAGATTCTGATCCATTGTTGTAATATTCCGATCTATCATTGTCAGATTCTGATCAATTGTTGTAATATTCCAATATATTGTTCTCAGATTCTAATCCACAGTTGTAATATTCCAATCTATCGTTATCACATTCTGATCCATTGTTTTAATATTCCAATCAATCGTTCTCAGATTCAGATCCATTGTTGTAATATTCCAATCTATCATTCTCAGATTCTGATCCATTGTCGTAAATTTCCAATCTATCGTTCTCAGATTCTGATCCATTGTTGTAATATTCCAATCTATCGTTTTCAGATTCTAATCCATAGTTTTAATATACTAATCCATCGTTCTGAGATTTTGAATCATAGTTTTAATATTCCAAGCTATCGTTCTCAGATTCCAATGCATAATTTTACTATTCCGATCGACCGTTCTCAGATTCTGAACCAAAGTTGTAATATTCCAAACTATCGTTCTCACATTCTGATCCAGTGTTGTAATATTCCAATCTATCGTCCAAAGATTCAGATCCATTTTTGTAATATTCCAAGCTATCATTCTCAGATTCTGATCCCTTGTTGTAGTATTCCAATCTATCGTTCTCAGGTTCTGATCCATTGTTGTAATATTCCAATCTATCTTTCTCAGATTCCGATCCCTTGTTGTAATATTCGAATCTAACGTTCTCAGATTCTGATCCATTGTTGTAATATTCCAATCTATCATTGTCAGATTCTGATCAATTGTTGTAATATTCCAATCTATTGTTCTCAGATTCTGATCCATTGTTGTAATATTCCAATCTGTCGTTCTCAGATTCTAATACATAGTTGTAATATTCCAGCTTATCGTTCTGAGATTTTGAAACATAGTTTTAATATTCCAATCTATCGTTCTCAGATTCCAATCCATTATTTTAATATTCCAGTCGACCGTTCTCAGATTCTGATCCAAGGTTGCAATATTCCAATCAATCGTTCTCACATTCAGATCCATTGTTGTGATATTCCAATCTATCATTCTCAGATGCTGATCCATTGTCGCAAATTTCCAATCTATCGTTCTCAGATTCTGATCCATTGTTGTAATATTCCAATCTATGGTTCTCAGATTCCGATCCATTGTTGTAATATCCCAATCTATCGTTCTCAACTTCTAATCCTTAGTTTTAATATACTGATCTATCGCTCTGAGATTTCGAATCATAGTTTTAATATTCCAATCTATCGTTCTCAGATTCAAATCCATAATTTTACTACTCCAATTGACCGTTCTCAGATTCTGAACCAAAGTTGTAATATTCCAATCTATCGTTCTCATATTCTGATCCAGTGTTGTATTATTCCAATCTATCGTCCTCAGATTCAGATCCATTGTTGTAATATTCCAAGCTATCATTCTCAGATTCTGATCCCTTGTTGTAGTATTCCAATCTATCATTCTCAGATTCCGATCCATTGTTGTAATATTCCAATCTATCGTTCTCACATTCTGATCCATTGTTGTAAATTTCCAATCTATCGTTCTCACATTCTGATCCATTGTTGTAAATTGCCAATCTATCGTTCTCAGATTCTGATACATTTTTCTAATATTCCAATCTATCGTTCTCCGTTTCCAATCCATTGTTTTAATATTCTAATCAATCATTCTCATATTCTGATCCATTGTTGTAATATTCCAATCTATCGTTCCCACATTCCGATCCAAAGTTGTCATATTCCAATCTATGGTTCACAGATTCTGATCCATTGTTGTAATATTCCAATCTATCGTTCTCATATTCCGATCCAAAGTTTTAATAATCGAATTAGTCGTTCATAGATTCTGATCCATTGTTGTAAACTTCCAATCTATCATTCTCAGATTCCGATCCAATATTGTAATATCCCAATCTATTGTTCTCAGATTCTGATCCATTCTTGTAATATTCCAATCTGTCATTCAGGGAATCCGATCCATTCTTATAATGTTCCAATCTATCGTTCTCAGATTCTGATCCATTGTTGTAATATTCCAATCTATCGATCACAGATTCTGATCCATTGTTGTAATATTCCAATCAATCGTTCTCAGATTCTGATCTATTCTTCTAATATTCCAATCTATCATTCTCAGATTCTGATCCATTGTTGTAATATTCCAATCTATCATTCTCAGCCTCTGATCCATTGTTGTAATATTCCAATCTATCATTCTCAGATTCTGATCCATAGTTGTAATCTTCCAATCTATTGCTCGCTGATTCTGATCCATACTTCAAATATTCCAATTTATTATTCACAGATTCTGTTCCATTCTTCTAATATTCCAATCTATTGTTCTCCGATTCTGATCCATTGTTGTAATATTCGAGTCTATCATTCTCAGATTCTGATCAATTGTTGTAATATCCCAATCTATTGTTCTCAGATTCTAATCCATAGTTGTAATATTCCAATCTGTCGTTCTCAGATTCTAATCCATTGTTGTAATATTCCAATTTTTCGTTCTGAGATTTTGAAACATAGTTTTAATATTCCAATCTATCTTTCTCAGATTCCAATCCATTATTTTAATATTCCAATCGACCGTTCTCTGATTCTGATCCAAAATTGCAATATTCCAATCTATCGTTCTCAGATTCTAATCCATTGTTGTAAATTTCCAATCAATCGTTCTCAGATCCTGATCCATTGTTGTAATATTCCAATCTAACGTTCACAGATGCTGATCCATTTTTGTAATTTTCGAATCAATTCTTCTCAGATTCTGATCCATGTTGTAATATTCCAATCTATTGATCTGACATTCTGATCCATTGTTGTAATATTCCAATCTATCATTCTCAGATTCTGATCCATTGTTGTAATATTCCAATCTATTGTTCTCAGATTCTGATCCATTGTTATAATATTCCTATCTATCTTTCACAGATTCTGTTCCATTGTTGTAATATTCCAATCTATCATCCTCAAATTCTGATCCATAGTTGTTCTATTCCAATCTATCGTTCTCAGATCCTGATCCAGTGTTGTAATATTCCAATCTATCTTTCTCAGATTCCTATCCATTGTTGTAATATTCCAATCTATTGTTCTCAGATCCTGATCCATTGTTATAATATTCCAATCTATCGTTCACAGATGCTGATCCATTTTTGTAATTTTCCAATCAATTCTTCTCAGATTCTGATCCATTGTTGTAATTTTCCAATCTATGGATCTGACATTCTGATCCATTGTTGTAATATTCCAAGCTATCATTCTCAGATTCTGATCCCTTGTTGTAGTATTCCAATCTATCGTTCTGAGAATCCGATCCATTGTTGTAATATTCCAATCTATCGTTCTCACATTCTGACCCATTGTTGTAAATTTCCAATCTATCGTTCTGACATTCTGATCCATTGTTGTAAATTTCCAATCTATCGTTCTCAGATTCTGATCCATTTTTCTAATACTCCAATCTATCGTTCTCCGTTTCCAATCCATTGTTTTAATAGTCTCATCAATCATTCTCATATTCTGATCCATTGTTGTAATATTCCAATCTATCGTTCCCACATTCCGAACCAACGTTTTCATATTCCAATCTATCGTTCACAGATTCTGATCCATTGTTGTAAAATTCCAATCTATCGTTCGCATATTCCGATCCAAAGTTTTAATAATCGAATTAGTCGTTCCTAGATTCTGATCCATTGTTGTAAAATTCCAATCTATCGTTCTCAGATTCCGATCCATTGTTGTAATATCCCAATCTATTGTTCAAACATTCTGATCCATTGTTGTAATATTCCAATCTATCGATCACAGATTCTGATCCATTGTTGTAATATTCCAATCAATCGGTCTCAGATTCTAATGCATTCTTCTAATATTCCAATCTATCATTCTCTGATTCTGATCCATTGTTGTAATATTCCAATCTATCATTCTCAGCCTGTGATCCATTGTTGTAATATTCCAATCTATCATTCTCAGATTCTGATCTATAGTTGTAATCTTCCAATCTATTGCTCTCAGATTCTGTTCCATACGTCAAATATTCCAATTTATTATTCACAGATTCTGTTCCATTCTTCTAATATTCCAATCTATTGTTCTCAGATTCTGATCCATTGTTGTAATATTCGAATCTATCATTCTCAGATTCTGACCAATTGTTGTAATATTCCAAGCTATTGTTCTCAGATTCTAATCCATAGTTGTAATATTCCAATCTGTCGTTCTCAGATTCTAATCCATTGTTGTAATATTCCAATTTTTCGTTCTGAGATTTTGAAACATAGTTTTAATATTCCAATCTATCTTTCTCAGATTCCAATCCATTATTTTAATATTCCAATGGACCGTTCTCTGATTCTGATCCAAAATTGCAATATTCCAATCTATCGTTCTCACATTCTGATCCAATGTTGTAATATTCCAATGAATCGTTCTCAGATAAAGATCCATTGTTGTAATATTCCAATCTGTCATTCTCAGATTCTAATCCATTGTTGTAAATTTCCAATCTATCGTTCTCAGATCCTGACCCATTGTTATAATATTCCAATCTATCGTTCACAGATGTTGATCCATTTTTGTAATTTTCCAATCAATTCTTCTCAGATTCTGATCCATTGTTGTAATATTCCAATCTATTGATCTGTCATTCTGATCCATCGTTGTAATATTCCAATCTATTATTCTCAGATTCTGATACATTGTTATAATATTCCTATCTATCTTTCACAGATTCTGTTCCATTGTTGTAATATTCCAATCTATCATTCTCAAATTCTGATCCATAGTTGTTCTATTCCAATCTATCGTTCTCAGATTCTGATCCAGTGTTGTAATATTCCAATCTATCTTTCTCAGATTCCTATCCATTGTTGTAATATTCCAATCTATCGTTCTCAGATCCTGATCCATTGTTATAATATTCCAATCTATCGTTCACTGATGCTGATCCATTTTTTTAATTTTCCAATCAATTCTTCTCAGATTCTGATCCATGTTGTAATATTCCAATCTATTGATCTGACATTCTGATCCATTGTTGTAATATTCCAATCTATCATTCTCAGATTCTGATCCATTGTTGTAATATTCCAATCTATTGTTCTCAGATTCTGATCCATTGTTATAATATTCCTATCTATCTTTCACAGATTCTGTTCCATTGTTGTAATATTCCAATCTATCATTCTCAAATTCTGATCCATAGTTGTTCTATTCCAATCTATCGTTCTCAGATTCTGATCCAGTGTTGTAATATTCCAATCTATCTTTCTCAGATTCCTATCCATTGTTGTAATATTCCAATCTATTGTTCTCAGATCCTGATCCATTGTTATAATATTCCAATCTATCGTTCACAGATGCTGATCCATTTTTGTAATTTTCCAATCAATTCTTCTCAGATTCTGATCCATTGTTGTAATTTTCCAATCTATCGTTCTCAGATTCTGATCCATTTTTCTAATACTCCAATCTATCGTTCTCCGTTTCCAATCCATTGTTTTAATAGTCTCATCAATCATTCTCATATTCTGATCCATTGTTGTAATATTCCAATCTATCGTTCCCACATTCCGAACCAAAGTTGTCATATTCCAATCTATCGTTCACAGATTCTGATCCATTGTTGTAAAATTCAAATCTATCGTTCGCATATTCCAATCCAAAGTTTTAATAATCGAATTAGTCGTTCCTACATTCTGATCCATTGTTGTAAAATTCCAATCTATCGTTCTCAGATTCCGATCCATTGTTGTAATATCCCAATCTATTGTTCTCACATTCTGATCCTTTGTTGTAATATTCCAATCTATCGATCACAGATTCTGATCCATTGTTGTAATATTCCAATCAATCGGTCGCAGATTCTGATCTATTCTTCTAATATTCCAATCTATCATTCTCTGATTCTGATCCATTGTTGTAATATTCCAATCTATCATTCTCAGCCTGTGATCCATTGTTGTAATATTCCAATCTATCATTCACAGATTCTGATCTATAGTTGTAATCTTCCAATCTATTGCTCTCAGATTCTGTTCCATACTTCAAATATTCCAATTTATTATTCACAGATTCTGTTCCATTCTTCTAATATTCCAAACTATTGTTCTTAGATTCTGATCCATTGTTGTAATATTCGAATCTATCATTCTCAGATTCTGACCAATTGTTGTAATATTCCAAGCTATTGTTCTCAGATTCTAATCCATAGTTGTAATATTCCAATCTGTCGTTCTCAGATTCTAATCCATTGTTGTAATATTCCAATTTCTCGTTCTGAGATTGTGAAACATAGTTTTAATATTCCAATCTATCTTTCTCAGATTCCAAAACATTATTTTAATGTTCCAATTGACCGTTCTCTGATTCTGATCCAAAATTGCAATATTCCAATCTATCGTTCTCACATTCTGATCCAATGTTGTAATATTCCAATGAATCGTTCTCAGATAAAGATCCATTGTTGTAATATTCCAATCTGTCATTCTCAGATTCTAATCCATTGTTGTAAATTTCCAATCTATCGTTCTCAGATCCTGATCCATTGTTATAATATTCCAATCCATCGTTCACAGATGTTGATCCATTTTTGTAATTTTCCAATCAATTCTTCTCAGATTCTGATCCATTGTTGTAATATTCCAATCTATTGATCTGTCATTCTGATCCATCGTTGTAATATTCCAATCTATTATTCTCAGATTCTGATCCATTGTTATAATATTCCTATCTATCTTTCACAGATTCTGTTCCATTGTTGTAATATTCCAATCTATCATTCTCAAATTCTGATCCATAGTTGTTCTATTCCAATCTTTCGTTCTCAGATTCTGATCCAGTGTTGTAATATTCCAATCTATCTTTCTCAGATTCCTATCCATTGTTGTAATATTCCAATCTATCGTTCTCAGATCCTGATCCATTGTTATAATATTCCAATCTATCGTTCACAGATGCTGATCCATTTTTTTAATTTTCCAATCAATTCTTCTCAGATTCTGATCCATGTTGTAATATTCCAATCTATTGATCTGACATTCTGATCCATTGTTGTAATATTCCAATCTATCATTCTCAGATTCTGATCCATTGTTGTAATATTCCAATCTATTGTTCTCAGATTCTGATCCATTGTTATAATATTCCTATCTATCTTTCACAGATTCTGTTCCATTGTTGTAATATTCCAATCTATCATTCTCAAATTCTGATCCATAGTTGTTCTATTCCAATCTATCGTTCTCAGATTCTGATCCAGTGTTGTAATATTCCAATCTATCTTTCTCAGATTCATATCCATTGCTGTAATATTCCAAGCTATTGTGCTCAGATCCTGATCCATTGTTATAATATTCCAATCTATCGTTCACAGATGCTGATCCATTTTTGTAATTTTCCAATCAATTCTTCTCAGATTCTGATCCATTGTTGTAATTTTCCAATCTATGGATCTGACATTCTGATCCATTGTTGTAATATTCCAAGCTATCATTCTCAGATTCTGATCCCTTGTTGTAGTATTCCAATCTATCGTTCTGAGAATCCGATCCATTGTTGTAATATTCCAATCTATCGTTCTCACATTCTGACCCATTGTTGTAAATTTCCAATCTATCGTTCTCACATTCTGATCCATTGTTGTAAATTTCCAATCTATCGTTCTCAGATTCGGATCCATTTTTCTAATACTCCAATCTATCGTTCTCCGTTTCCAATCCATTATTTTAATAGTCTCATCAATCATACTCATATTCTGATCCATTGTTGTAATATTCCAATCTATCGTTCCCACATTCCGAACCAAAGTTGTCATATTCCAATCTATCGTTCACAGATTCTGATCCATTGTTGTAAAATTCCAATCTATCGTTCGCATATTCCGATCCAAAGTTTTAATAATCGAATTAGTCGTTCCTAGATTCTGATCCATTGTTGTAAAATTCCAATCTATCGTTCTCAGAATCCGATCCATTGTTGTAATATCCCAATCTATTGTTCTCACATTCTGATCCATTGTTGTAATATTCCAATCTATCGATCACAGATTCTGATCCATTGTTGTAATATTCCAATCAATCGGTCTCAGATTCTGATCTATTCTTCTAATATTCCAATCTATCATTCTCTGATTCTGATCCATTGTTGTAATATTCCAATCTATCATTCTCAGCCTCTGATCCATTGTTGTAATATTCCAATCTATCATTCTCAGATTCTGATCTATAGTTGTAATCTTCCAATCTATTGCTCTCAGATTCTGTTCCATACTTCAAATATTCCAATTTATTATTCACAGATTCTGTTCCATTCTTCTAATATTCCAATCTATTGTTCTCAGATTCTGATCCATTGTTGTAATATTCGAATCTATCATTCTCAGATTCTGACCAATTGTTGTAATATTCCAAGCTATTGTTCTCAGATTCTAATCCATAGTTGTAATATTGCAATCTGTCGTTCTCAGATTCTAATCCATTGTTGTAATATTCCAATTTTTCGTTCTGAGATTTTGAAACATAGTTTTAATATTCCAATCTATCTTTCTCAGATTCCAATCCATTATTTTAATATTCCAATTGACCGTTCTCTGATTCTGATCCAAAATTGCAATATTCCAATCTATCGTTCTCACATACTGATCCAATGTTGTAATATTCCAATGAATCGTTCTCAGATAAAGATCCATTGTTGTAATATTCCAATCTGTCATTCTCAGATTCTAATCCATTGTTGTAAATTTCCAATCTATCGTTCTCAGATCCTGATCCACTGTTATAATATTCCAATCTATCGTTCACAGATGTTGATCCATTTTTGTAATTTTCCAAACAATTCTTCTCAGATTCTGATCCATTGTTGTAATATTCCAATCTATTGATCTGACATTCGGATCCATTGTTGTAATATTCCAATCTATTATTCTCAGATTCTGATCCATTGTTATAATAATCCTATCTATCTTTCAAAGATTCTGTTCCATTGTTGTAATATTCCAATCTATCATTTTCAAATTCTGATCCATAGTTGTTCTATTCCAATCTATCGTTCTCAGATTCTGATCCAGTGTTGTAATATTCCAATCTATCGTTCTCAGATCCTGATCCATTGTTATAATATTCCAATCTATCGTTCACAGAAGCTGATCCATTTTTGTAATTTTCCAATCAATTCTTCTCAGATTCTGATCCATTGTTGTAATATTCCAATCTATTGATCTGACATTCTGATCCAATGTTGTAATATTCCAATCTATCATTCTCAGATTCTGATCCATTGTTGTAATATTCCAATCTATTGTTCTCAGATTCTGATCCATTGTTATAATATTCCTATCTATCTTTCACAGATTCTGTTCCATTGTTGTAATATTCCAATCTATCATTCTCAAATTCTGATCCATAGTTGTTCTATTCCAATCTATCGTTCTCAGATTCTGATCCAGTGTTGTAATATTCCAATCTATCTTTCTCAGATTCCTATCCATTGTTGTAATATTCCAATCTATTGTTCTCAGATCCTTATCCATTGTTATAATATTCCAATCTATCGTTCACAGATGCTGATCCATTTTTGTAATTTTCCAATCAATTCTTCTCAGATTCTGATCCATTGTTGTAATTTTCCAATCTATGGATCTGACATTCTGTTCCATTGTTGTAATATTCCAAGCTATCATTCTCAGATTCTGATCCCTTGTTGTAGTATTCCAATCTATCATTCTGAGAATCCGATCCATTGTTGTAATATTCCAATCTATCGCTCTCACATTCTGACCCATTGTTGTAAATTTCCAATCTATCGTTCTCACATTCTGATCCATTGTTGTAAATTTCCAATCTATCGTTCTCAGATTCGGATCCATTTTTCTAATACTCCAATCTATCGTTCTCCATTTCCAATCCATTGTTTTAATGGTCTCATCAATCATTCTCATATTCTGATCCATTGTTGTAATATTCCAATCTATCGTTCCCACATTCCGAACCAAAGTTGTCATATTCCAATCTATCGTTCACAGATTCTGATCCATTGTTGTAAAATTCCAATCTATCGTTCGCATATTCCGATCCAAAGTTTTAATAATCGAATTAGTCGTTCCTAGATTCCGATCCATTGTTGTAATATCCCAATCTATTGTTCTCACATTCTGATCCATTGTTGTAATATTCCAATCAATCGGTCTCAGATTCTGATCTATTCTTCTAATATTCCAATCTATCATTCTCTGATTCTGATCCATTGTTGTAATATTCCAATCTATCATTCTCAGCCTCTGATCCATTGTTGTAATATTCCAATCTTTCATTCTCAGATTCTGATCTATAGTTGTAATCTTCCAATCTATTGCTCTCAGATTCTGTTCCATACTTCAAATATTCCAATTTAATATTCACAGATTCTGTTCCATTCTTCTAATATTCCAATCTATTGTTCTCAGATTCTGATCCATTGTTGTAATATTCGAATCTATCATTCTCAGATTCTGACCAATTGTTGTAATATTCCAAGCTATTGTTCTCAGATTCTAATCCATAGTTGTAATATTCCAATCTGTCGTTCTCAGATTCTAATCCATTGTTGTAATATTCCAATTTTTCGTTCTGAGATTTTGAAACATAGTTTTAATATTCCAATCTATCTTTCGCAGATTCCAAACCATTATTTTAATATTCCAATTGACCGTTCTCTGATTCTGATCCAAAATTGCAATATTCCAATCTATCGTTCTCACATACTGATCCAATGTTGTAATATTCCAATGAATCGTTCTCAGATAAAGATCCATTGTTGTAATATTCCAATCTGTCATTCTCAGATTCTAATCCATTGTTGTAAATTTCCAAACTATCGTTCTCAGATCCTGATCCATTGTTATAATATTCCAATCTATCGTTCACAGATGTTGATCCATTTTTGTAATTTTCCAATCAATTCTTCTCAGATTCTGATCCATTGTTGTAATATTCCAATCTATTGATCTGACATTCGGATCCATTGTTGTAATATTCCAATCTATTATTCTCAGATTCTGATCCATTGTTATAATAATCCTATCTATCTTTCACAGATTCTGTTCCATTGTTGTAATATTCCAATCTATCATTCTCAAATTCTGATCCATAGTTGTTCTATTCCAATCTATCGTTCTCAGATTCTGATCCAGTGTTGTAATATTCCAATCTATCTTTCTCAGATTCCTATCCATTGATGTAATATTCCAATCTATCGTTCTCAGATCCTGATCCATTGTTATAATATTCCAATCTATCGTTCACAGAAGCTGATCCATTTTTGTAATTTTCCAATCAATTCTTCTCAGATTCTGATCCATTGTTGTAATATTCCAATCTATTGATCTGACATTCTGATCCATTGTTGTAATATTCCAATCTATCATTCTCAGATTCTGATCGATTGTTGTAATATTCCAATCTATTGTTCTCAGATTCTGATCCATTGTTATAATATTCCTATCTATCTTTCACAGATTCTGTTCCATTGTTGTAATATTCCAATCTATCATTCTCAAATTCTGATCCATAGTTGTTCTATTCCAATCTATCGTTCTCAGATTCTGATCCAGTGTTGTAATATTCCAATCTATCTTTCTCAGATTCCTATCCATTGTTGTAATATTCCAATCTATCATTCTCAAATTCTGATCCATAGTTGTTCTATTCCAATCTATCGTTCTCAGATTCTGATCCAGTGTTGTAATATTCCAATCTATCTTTCTCAGATTCCTATCCATTGTTATAATATTCCAATCTATCGTTCACAGATGCTGATCCATTTTTGTAATTTTCCAATCAATTGTTCTCAGATTCTGATCCATTGTTGTAATTATCCAATCTATGGATCTGACATTCTGATCCATTGTTGTAATATTCCAAGCTATCATTCTCAGATTCTGATCCCTTGTTGTAGTATTCCAATCTATCGTTCTGAGAATCCGATCCATTGTTGTTATATTCCAATCTATCGTTCTCACATTCTGACCCATTGTTGTAAATTTCCAATCTATCGTTCTCACATTCTGATCCATTGTTGTAAATTTCCAATCTATCGTTCTCAGATTCACATCCATTTTTCTAATACTCCAATCTATCGTTCTCCGTTTCCAATCCATTGTTTTAATGGTCTCATCAATCATTCTCATATTCTGATCCATTGTTGTAATATTCCAATCTATCATTCTCAGATTCTAATCCATTGTTGTAAATTTCCAATCTATCGTTCTCAGATTCTGATCCATTGTTGTAATATTCCAATCTATTGATCTGTCATTCTGATCCATCGTTGTAATATTCCAATCTATTATTCTCAGATTCTGATCCATTGTTATAATATTCCTATCTATCTTTCACAGATTCTGTTCCATTGTTGTAATATTCCAATCTATCATTCTCAAATTCTGATCCATAGTTGTTCTATTCCAATCTATCGTTCTCAGATTCTGATCCAGTGTTGTAATATTCCAATCTATCTTTCTCAGATTCCTATCCATTGTTGTAATATTCCAATCTATCGTTCTCAGATCCTGATCCATTGTTATAATATTCCAATCTATCGTTCACAGATGCTGATCCATTTTTTTAATTTTCCAATCAATTCTTCTCAGATTCTGATCCATGTTGTAATATTCCAATCTATTGATCTGACATTCTGATCCATTGTTGTAATATTCCAATCTATCATTCTCAGATTCTGATCCATTGTTGTAATATTCCAATCTATTGTTCTCAGATTCTGATCCATTGTTATAATATTCCTATCTATCTTTCACAGATTCTGTTCCATTGTTGTAATATTCCAATCTATCATTCTCAAATTCTGATCCATAGTTGTTCTATTCCAATCTATCGTTCTCAGATTCTGATCCAGTGTTGTAATATTCCAATCTATCTTTCTCAGATTCATATCCATTGCTGTAATATTCCAAGCTATTGTTCTCAGATCCTGATCCATTGTTATAATATTCCAATCTATCGTTCACAGATGCTGATCCATTTTTGTAATTTTCCAATCAATTCTTCTCAGATTCTGATCCATTGTTGTAATTTTCCAATCTATGGATCTGACATTCTGATCCATTGTTGTAATATTCCAAGCTATCATTCTCAGATTCTGATCCCTTGTTGTAGTATTCCAATCTATCGTTCTGAGAATCCGATCCATTGTTGTAATATTCCAATCTATCGTTCTCACATTCTGACCCATTGTTGTAAATTTCCAATCTATCGTTCTCACATTCTGATCCATTGTTGTAAATTTCCAATCTATCGTTCTCAGATTCGGATCCATTTTTCTAATACTCCAATCTATCGTTCTCCGTTTCCAATCCATTATTTTAATAGTCTCATCAATCATACTCATATTCTGATCCATTGTTGTAATATTCCAATCTATCGTTCCCACATTCCGAACCAAAGTTGTCATATTCCAATCTATCGTTCACAGATTCTGATCCATTGTTGTAAAATTCCAATCTATCGTTCGCATATTCCGATCCAAAGTTTTAATAATCGAATTAGTCGTTCCTAGATTCTGATCCATTGTTGTAAAATTCCAATCTATCGTTCTCAGATTCCGATCCATTGTTGTAATATCCCAATCTATTGTTCTCACATTCTGATCCATTGTTGTAATATTCCAATCTATCGATCACAGATTCTGATCCATTGTTGTAATATTCCAATCAATCGGTCTCAGATTCTGATCTATTCTTCTAATATTCCAATCTATCATTCTCTGATTCTGATCCATTGTTGTAATATTCCAATCTATCATTCTCAGCCTCTGATCCATTGTTGTAATATTCCAATCTATCATTCTCAGATTCTGATCTATAGTTGTAATCTTCCAATCTATTGCTCTCAGATTCTGTTCCATACTTCAAATATTCCAATTTATTATTCACAGATTCTGTTCCATTCTTCTAATATTCCAATCTATTGTTCTCAGATTCTGATCCATTGTTGTAATATTCGAATCTATCATTCTCAGATTCTGACCAATTGTTGTAATATTCCAAGCTATTGTTCTCAGATTCTAATCCATAGTTGTAATATTGCAATCTGTCGTTCTCAGATTCTAATCCATTGTTGTAATATTCCAATTTTTCGTTCTGAGATTTTGAAACATAGTTTTAATATTCCAATCTATCTTTCTCAGATTCCAATCCATTATTTTAATATTCCAATTGACCGTTCTCTGATTCTGATCCAAAATTGCAATATTCCAATCTATCGTTCTCACATACTGATCCAATGTTGTAATATTCCAATGAATCGTTCTCAGATAAAGATCCATTGTTGTAATATTCCAATCTGTCATTCTCAGATTCTAATCCATTGTTGTAAATTTCCAATCTATCGTTCTCAGATCCTGATCCACTGTTATAATATTCCAATCTATCGTTCACAGATGTTGATCCATTTTTGTAATTTTCCAAACAATTCTTCTCAGATTCTGATCCATTGTTGTAATATTCCAATCTATTGATCTGACATTCGGATCCATTGTTGTAATATTCCAATCTATTATTCTCAGATTCTGATCCATTGTTATAATAATCCTATCTATCTTTCAAAGATTCTGTTCCATTGTTGTAATATTCCAATCTATCATTTTCAAATTCTGATCCATAGTTGTTCTATTCCAATCTATCGTTCTCAGATTCTGATCCAGTGTTGTAATATTCCAATCTATCGTTCTCAGATCCTGATCCATTGTTATAATATTCCAATCTATCGTTCACAGAAGCTGATCCATTTTTGTAATTTTCCAATCAATTCTTCTCAGATTCTGATCCATTGTTGTAATATTCCAATCTATTGATCTGACATTCTGATCCAATGTTGTAATATTCCAATCTATCATTCTCAGATTCTGATCCATTGTTGTAATATTCCAATCTATTGTTCTCAGATTCTGATCCATTGTTATAATATTCCTATCTATCTTTCACAGATTCTGTTCCATTGTTGTAATATTCCAATCTATCATTCTCAAATTCTGATCCATAGTTGTTCTATTCCAATCTATCGTTCTCAGATTCTGATCCAGTGTTGTAATATTCCAATCTATCTTTCTCAGATTCCTATCCATTGTTGTAATATTCCAATCTATTGTTCTCAGATCCTTATCCATTGTTATAATATTCCAATCTATCGTTCACAGATGCTGATCCATTTTTGTAATTTTCCAATCAATTCTTCTCAGATTCTGATCCATTGTTGTAATTTTCCAATCTATGGATCTGACATTCTGTTCCATTGTTGTAATATTCCAAGCTATCATTCTCAGATTCTGATCCCTTGTTGTAGTATTCCAATCTATCATTCTGAGAATCCGATCCATTGTTGTAATATTCCAATCTATCGCTCTCACATTCTGACCCATTGTTGTAAATTTCCAATCTATCGTTCTCACATTCTGATCCATTGTTGTAAATTTCCAATCTATCGTTCTCAGATTCGGATCCATTTTTCTAATACTCCAATCTATCGTTCTCCATTTCCAATCCATTGTTTTAATGGTCTCATCAATCATTCTCATATTCTGATCCATTGTTGTAATATTCCAATCTATCGTTCCCACATTCCGAACCAAAGTTGTCATATTCCAATCTATCGTTCACAGATTCTGATCCATTGTTGTAAAATTCCAATCTATCGTTCGCATATTCCGATCCAAAGTTTTAATAATCGAATTAGTCGTTCCTAGATTCCGATCCATTGTTGTAATATCCCAATCTATTGTTCTCACATTCTGATCCATTGTTGTAATATTCCAATCAATCGGTCTCAGATTCTGATCTATTCTTCTAATATTCCAATCTATCATTCTCTGATTCTGATCCATTGTTGTAATATTCCAATCTATCATTCTCAGCCTCTGATCCATTGTTGTAATATTCCAATCTTTCATTCTCAGATTCTGATCTATAGTTGTAATCTTCCAATCTATTGCTCTCAGATTCTGTTCCATACTTCAAATATTCCAATTTAATATTCACAGATTCTGTTCCATTCTTCTAATATTCCAATCTATTGTTCTCAGATTCTGATCCATTGTTGTAATATTCGAATCTATCATTCTCAGATTCTGACCAATTGTTGTAATATTCCAAGCTATTGTTCTCAGATTCTAATCCATAGTTGTAATATTCCAATCTGTCGTTCTCAGATTCTAATCCATTGTTGTAATATTCCAATTTTTCGTTCTGAGATTTTGAAACATAGTTTTAATATTCCAATCTATCTTTCGCAGATTCCAAACCATTATTTTAATATTCCAATTGACCGTTCTCTGATTCTGATCCAAAATTGCAATATTCCAATCTATCGTTCTCACATACTGATCCAATGTTGTAATATTCCAATGAATCGTTCTCAGATAAAGATCCATTGTTGTAATATTCCAATCTGTCATTCTCAGATTCTAATCCATTGTTGTAAATTTCCAAACTATCGTTCTCAGATCCTGATCCATTGTTATAATATTCCAATCTATCGTTCACAGATGTTGATCCATTTTTGTAATTTTCCAATCAATTCTTCTCAGATTCTGATCCATTGTTGTAATATTCCAATCTATTGATCTGACATTCGGATCCATTGTTGTAATATTCCAATCTATTATTCTCAGATTCTGATCCATTGTTATAATAATCCTATCTATCTTTCACAGATTCTGTTCCATTGTTGTAATATTCCAATCTATCATTCTCAAATTCTGATCCATAGTTGTTCTATTCCAATCTATCGTTCTCAGATTCTGATCCAGTGTTGTAATATTCCAATCTATCTTTCTCAGATTCCTATCCATTGATGTAATATTCCAATCTATCGTTCTCAGATCCTGATCCATTGTTATAATATTCCAATCTATCGTTCACAGAAGCTGATCCATTTTTGTAATTTTCCAATCAATTCTTCTCAGATTCTGATCCATTGTTGTAATATTCCAATCTATTGATCTGACATTCTGATCCATTGTTGTAATATTCCAATCTATCATTCTCAGATTCTGATCGATTGTTGTAATATTCCAATCTATTGTTCTCAGATTCTGATCCATTGTTATAATATTCCTATCTATCTTTCACAGATTCTGTTCCATTGTTGTAATATTCCAATCTATCATTCTCAAATTCTGATCCATAGTTGTTCTATTCCAATCTATCGTTCTCAGATTCTGATCCAGTGTTGTAATATTCCAATCTATCTTTCTCAGATTCCTATCCATTGTTGTAATATTCCAATCTATCATTCTCAAATTCTGATCCATAGTTGTTCTATTCCAATCTATCGTTCTCAGATTCTGATCCAGTGTTGTAATATTCCAATCTATCTTTCTCAGATTCCTATCCATTGTTATAATATTCCAATCTATCGTTCACAGATGCTGATCCATTTTTGTAATTTTCCAATCAATTGTTCTCAGATTCTGATCCATTGTTGTAATTATCCAATCTATGGATCTGACATTCTGATCCATTGTTGTAATATTCCAAGCTATCATTCTCAGATTCTGATCCCTTGTTGTAGTATTCCAATCTATCGTTCTGAGAATCCGATCCATTGTTGTTATATTCCAATCTATCGTTCTCACATTCTGACCCATTGTTGTAAATTTCCAATCTATCGTTCTCACATTCTGATCCATTGTTGTAAATTTCCAATCTATCGTTCTCAGATTCACATCCATTTTTCTAATACTCCAATCTATCGTTCTCCGTTTCCAATCCATTGTTTTAATGGTCTCATCAATCATTCTCATATTCTGATCCATTGTTGTAATATTCCAATCTATCGTTCCCACATTCCGAACCAAAGTTGTCATATTCCAATCTATCGTTCACAGATTCTGATCCATTGTTGTAAAATTCCAATCTATCGTTCGCATATGGCGATCCAAAGTTTTAATAATCGAATTAGTCGTTCCTAGATTCCGATCCATTGTTGTAATATCCCAATCTATTGTTCTCACATTCTGATCCATTGTTGTAATATTCCAATCTATCGATCACAGATTCTGATCCATTGTTGTAATATTCCAATCAATCGGTCTCAGATTCTGATCTATTCTTCTAATATTCCAATCTATCATTCTCTGATTCTGATCCATTGTTGTAATATTCCAATCTATCATTCTCAGCCTCTGATCCATTGTTGTAATATTCCAATCTATCATTCTCAGATTCTGATCTATAGTTGTAATCTTCCAATTTATTGCTCTCAGATTCTGTTCCATACTTCAAATATTCCAATTTAATATTCACAGATTCTGTTCCATTCTTCTAATATTCCAATCTATTGTTCTCAGATTCTGATCCATTGTTGTAATATTCGAATCTATCATTCTCAGATTCTGACCAATTGTTGTAATATTCCAAGCTATTGTTCTCAGATTCTAATCCATAGTTGTAATATTCCAATCTGTCGTTCTCAGATTCTAATCCATTGTTGTAATATTCCAATTTTTCGTTCTGAGATTTTGAAACATAGTTTCAATATTCCAATCTATCTTTCGCAGATTCCAATCCATTATTTTAATATTCCAATTGACCGTTCTCTGATTCTGATCCAAAATTGCAATATTCCAATCTATCGTTCTCACATTCTGATCCAATGTTGTAATATTCCAATGAATCGTTCTCAGATAAAGATCCATTGTTGTAATATTCCAATCTGTCATTCTCAGATTCTAATCCATTGTTGTAAATTTCCAATCTATCGTTCTCAGATCCTGATCCATTGTTATAATATTCCAATCTATCGTTCACAGAAGTTGATCCATTTTTGTAATTTTCCAATCAATTCTTCTCAGATTCTGATCCATTGTTTTAATATTCCAATCTATTGATCTGACATTCGGATCCATTGTTGTAATATTCCAATCTATTATTCTCAGATTCTGATCCATTGTTATAATAATCCTATCTATCTTTCACAGATTCTGTTCCATTGTTGTAATATTCCAATCTATCATTCTCAAATTCTGATCCATAGTTGTTCTATTCCAATCTATCGTTCTCAGATTCTGATCCAGTGTTGTAATATTCCAATCTATCTTTCTCAGATTCCTATCCATTGATGTAATATTCCAATCTATCGTTCTCAGATCCTGATCCATTGTTATAATATTCCAATCTATCGTTCACAGAAGCTGATCCATTTTTGTAATTTTCCAATCAATTCTTCTCAGATTCTGATCCATTGTTGTAATATTCCAATCTATTGATCTGACATTCTGATCCATTGTTGTAATATTCCAATCTATCATTCTCAGATTCTCATCCATTGTTGTAATATTCCAATCTATTGTTCGCAGATTCTGATCCATTGTTATAAAATTCCTATCTATCTTTCACAGATTCTGTTCCATTGTGGTAAAATTCCAATCTATCATTCTCAAATTCTGATCCATAGTTGCTCTATTCCAATCTATCGTTCTCAGATTCTGATCCAGTGTTGTAATATTCCATTCTATCAATCACAGATTCTGATCCATTGTTGTAATATTCCAATCAATCGGTCTCAGATTCTGGTCTATTCTTCTAATATTCCAATCTATCATTCTCGGATTCTGATCCATTGCTGTAATATTCCAATCTATCATTCTCAGCCTCTGATCCATTGTTGTAATATTCCAATCTATCATTCTCAGATTCTGATCCATAGTTGTAATCTTCCAATCTATTGCTCTCAGATTCTGATCCATACTTCAAATATTCCAATTTATTATTCACAGATTCTGTTCCATTCTTCTAATATTCCAATCTATTGTTCTCAGATTCTGATCCATTGTTGTAATATTCGAATCTATCATTCTCAGATTCTGATCACTTGTTGTAATATCCCAATCTATTGTTCTCAGATTCTAATCCATAGTTGTAATATTCCAATCTGTCGTTCTCAGATTCTAATCCATTGTTATAATATTCCAATTTTTCGATCTGAGATTTTGAAACATAGTTTTAATATTCCAATCTATCTTTCTCAGATTCCAATCCATTATTTTAATATTCCAATCGACCGTTCTCTGATTCTGATCCAAAATTGAAATATTCCAATCTATCGTTCTCAGAATCTAATCCATTGTTGTAAATTTCCAATCTGTCGTTCTCAGATCCTGATCCATTGTTATAATATTCCAATCTATCGTTCACAGATGCTGATCCATTTTTGTACTTTTCCAATCAATACTTCTAAGATTCTGATCCATTGTTGTAATATTCCAATCTATCGTTCTCACATTCAGATCCATTGTTGTAATATTCCATTCTATCGATCACAGATTCTGATCCATTGTTGTAATATTCCAATCAATCGGTCTCAGATTCTGATCTATTCTTCTAATATTCCAATCTATCATTCTCTGATTCTGATCCATTGTTGTAATATTCCAATCTATCATTCTCAGCCTCTGATCCATTGTTGTAATATTCCAATCTATCATTCTCAGATTCTGATCTATAGTTGTAATCTTCCAATCTATTGCTCTCAGTTTCTGTTCCATACGTCAAATATTCCAATTTATTATTCACAGATTCTGTTCCATTCTTCTAATATTCCAATCTATTGTTCTCAGATTCTGATTTATTGTTGTAATATTCGAATCTATCATTCTCAGATTCTGACCAATTGTTGTAATATTCCAATCTATTGTTCTCAGATTCTAATCCATAGTTGTAATATTCCAATCTCTCGTTCTCAGATTCTAATCCATTGTTGTAATATTCCAATTTTTCGTTCTGAGATTTTGAAACATAGTTTTAATATTCCAATCTATCTTTCGCAGATTCCAATCCATTATTTTAATGTTCCAATCGACCGTTCTCTGATTCTGATCCAAAATTGCAATATTCCAATCTATCGTTCTCACATTCTGATCCATTGTTGTAATATTCCAATCTGTCATTCTCAGATTCTAATCCATTGTTGTAAATTTCCAATCTATCGTTCTCAGATCCTGATCCATTCTTATAATAATCCTATCTATCTTTCACAGATTCTGTTCCATTGTTGTAATATTCCAATCTATCATTCTCAAATTCTGATCCATAGTTGTTCTATTCCAATCTATCGTTCTCAGATTCTGATCCAGTGTTGTAATATTCCAATCTATCTTTCTCAGATTCCTATCCATTGATGTAATATTCCAATCTATCGTTCTCAGATCCTGATCCATTGTTATAATATTCCAATCTATCGTTCACAGAAGCTGATCCATTTTTGTAATTTTCCAATCAATTCTTCTCAGATTCTGATCCATTGTTGTAATATTCCAATCTATTGATCTGACATTCTGATCCATTGTTGTAATATTCCAATCTATCATTCTCAGATTCTGATCCATTGTTGTAATATTCCAATCTATTGTTCGCAGATTCTGATCCATTGTTATAAAATTCCTATCTATCTTTCAGAGATTCTGTTCCATTGTTGTAAAATTCCAATCTATCATTCTCAAATTCTGATCGATAGTTGGTCTATTCCAATCTATCGTTCTCAGATTCTGATCCAGTGTTGTAATATTCCATTCTATCAATCACAGATTCTGATCCATTGTTGTAATATTCCAATCAATCGGTCTCAGATTCTGGTCTATTCTTCTAATATTCCAATCTATCATTCTCAGATTCTGATCCATTGCTGTAATATTCCAATCTATCATTCTCAGCCTCTGATCCATTGTTGTAATATTCCAATCTATCATTCTCAGATTCTGATCCATAGTTGTAATCTTCCAATCTATTGCTCTCAGATTCTGATCCATACTTCAAATATTCCAATTTATTATTCACAGATTCTGTTCCATTCTTCTAATATTCCAATCTATTGTTCTCAGATTCTGATCCATTGTTGTAATATTCGAATCTATCATTCTCAGATTCTGATCAATTGTTGTAATATCCCAATCTATTGTTCTCAGATTCTAATCCATAGTTGTAATATTCCAATCTGTCGTTCTCAGATTCTAATCCATTGTTGTAATATTCCAATTTTTCGATATGAGATTTTGAAACATAGTTTTAATATTCCAATCTATCTTTCTCAGATTCCAATCCATTATTTTAATATTCCAATCGACCGTTCTCTGATTCTGATCCAAAATTGAAATATTCCAATCTATCGTTCTCAGATTCTAATCCATTGTTGTAAATTTCCAATCTGTCGTTCTCAGATCCTGATCCATTGTTATAATATTCCAATCTATCGTTCACAGATGCTGATCCATTTTTGTACTTTTCCAATCAATACTTCTAAGATTCTGATCCATTGTTGTAATATTCCAATCTATTGATCTGACATTCTGATCCATTGTTGTAATATTCCAATCTATCATTCTCAGATTCTGATCCATTGTTGTAATATTCCAATCTATTGTTCTCAGATTCTGATCCAATGTTATAATATTCCTAGCTATCTTTCACAGATTCTGTTCCATTGTTGTAATATTCCAATCTATCATTCTCAAATTATGATCCATAATGTTCTATTCCAATCTATCGTTCTCAGATTCTGATCCAGTGTTGTAATAATCCAATCTATCTTTCTCAGATTCCTATCCATTGTTGTAATATTCCAATCTATTGTTCTCAGATCCTGATCCATTGTTATAATATTCCAATCTATCGTTCACAGATGTTGATCCATTTTTGTAATTTTCCAATCAATTCTTCTCAGATTCTGATCCATTGTTGTAATATTCCAATCTATTGATCTGACATTCGGATCCATTGTTGTAATATTCCAATCTATTATTCTCAGATTCTGATCCATTGTTATAATAATCCTATCTATCTTTCACAGATTCTGTTCCATTGTTGTAATATTCCAATCTATCATTCTCAAATTCTGATCCATAGTTGTTCTATTCCAATCTATCGTTCTCAGATTCTGATCCAGTGTTGTAATATTCCAATCTATCTTTCTCAGATTCCTATCCATTGTTGTAATATTCCAATCTATCGTTCTCAGATCCTGATCCATTGTTATAATATTCCAATCTATCGTTCACAGAAGCTGATCCATTTTTGTAATTTTCCAATCAATTCTTCTCAGATTCTGATCCATTGTTGTAATATTCCAATCTATTGATCTGACATTCTGATCCATTGTTGTAATATTCCAAGCTATCATTCTCAGATTCTGATCCCTTGTTGTAGTATTACAATCTATCGTTCTGAGAATCCGATCCATTGTTGTAATATTCCAATCTATCGTTCTCACATTCTGATCCATTGTTGTAAATTTCCAATCTACCGTTCTCACGTTCTGATCCATTGTTGTAAATTTCCAATCTATCGTTCTCAGATTCTGATCCATTTTTCTAATATTCCAATCTATCGTTCTCCGTTTCCAATCCATTGTTTAAATAGTTGTTCTAAGAAATTATGAGGATCAGGTTCGCAGGCGGGTAGTTTGATGCGGAAACAAAGAACAGGAGACTAGCTTGCTAGGATAATATTATTTTATTTTGCTTGTTTCCTACCTAGCCTACATAGGATAGAAACCAGGTCCGATACTCACAACGGGTCTGGCATAATTGGCTATATACTTACTCCACGAATTACTGGAACTGGGAGCCGTCAGTTCTGCGGAGGTGCCGCCCGTGACCCACGCTCGGCGATTAGCTTAACCCGGAGCAGACTCCCCGAACTGGGGACTTTCCAGGCTTATATATGCGCTACTTGCCGAGTTCACTGAGTCCGCGTTGGGCACTCGTCCAACACATTGTTTAGTACTGGGCATTGTTCCCATGCGGTTTCGGCTCCGACTCCCTTCAGTAGATAACAGGAAGTCTCTTAGCAACGTCTTGTGTTCAAGGTCAACTGGTGCCTGGATCCAATCTTGCATGTATTGGGACACCATGTTAACCCCTTATATTACATTCCACTGATTGGCCCAATACATGTAACGATTATACAAATACATAATAATAAGCAATACATTGTTATAACATGTACATGTTTTGTTCCAGTTGCTGCCGCACACGGCAAACATACGTACAGGTCAGTATATTACAACAGGTCAGAATCACTAAAACTCCGATTAAAATGAACAACGGAGGAAATAGGGAACGTCGTGCCGTAGTTGACAGCCCATTGAACAGATCCCACCAGTGATGGGCGGATTCCACCTCTACTACATGAGCAGCGTGTATTACCTTTTGGCCATGTATAAAGGTGGACACAGTCACCCGGGTAACATTGATTTGATGTTGTCGCAATATCTGCTTTAGCTCTTCCGAGCGATCGAGGGCCTGTTTAAAACGCTCTAGCGAGATACTCCAAGGGTGCAGCCATACCTGCCACTGCATAGTGGTGAGGTGTTGCGTTCCGCTGTAATTGGTCAATAGGTAAGTATGGTTCTGCCACCGCCATCGATAGATGCCAGTAAGGCAACCTGAAAAAGGGGTCGTCGGGAGTAAGGCATGGGCATGACTAGTGGCCACACAGAGCGTATGGGGACCAATCTGCCACATCATATCTCGGGGTGCCTCAATCATCCATTCACACAAAGCCGTGTCTTCTGTAAGGCACGGGTCTCGATATCGATCCATCAACAGACAGGCCTTTCCTTGATCCGCCTGCTCACACGCGGACAAGTCATAGGTAAGATTGGTGTCCGGACTGAACCAATTCCCTTTTGTTTTGAGAAAGTAATATCCATCAGATGTAATGACCGGCAATACGTAATATCGGCACACCGTCACAAAATCAGTTACATTCAAGGTTACAAAATGTCCTTTACACAGCGTTGCATTACACCATGTTTTGTCCGGATCGGTGTTCATCCATAATTTCTCAGATACGTTCCACACCCCTCGCCAGGCCTGAACATTAGGCGAAGTGACTATTCGTAAAAATCGTTCTTTTTGCAAATGTGCATGCAGCATTTGGATACCGCAAATTGTCCAGTTCATCTGTACAGTAAAATTTTGGAACAGCCGTTGAGTCGAATCCCACACGTCCAATTCCCATTTTAAGGAATGCAGCAAAATTCGTGCAGTCTCTTCCTGCGTCATCATGGCCGACGGCATCCATCGGCCAATAGTGTACAGGCCTTGTGCAGTTGCTTGCCCCGTACTGGATAATTTAGTACGGGTCACTTCAGAGTCTATAGCATTGGATATCCCCATTACTGTCCCTGCCCCTCCTAACAAGGTATCGTACCATGCCCGTCGTCGCCGTTTAGGGTTACATTCGGGTATGACTGGCAGTCGGAAGGTGGTTGATGTTTTGGGATGCCAGACTCTCCCCTGATTAACCAGTCCATTGGGCCTCTGCCAGTGATTGGCGTCCCATTGGTAATCCTCATTTCGTCGTTGGCGGTAATAATAGTCCATTCAATACCACCCTCATGACACTGTCCTTCGGAACACATATTCACCCGGGTGTGAATGGTCAGTGCGCAGCCCGGGGCCACTGTTGTGTTTGCATCCTCAAAGCTGCCCTTGCATCGATACAACGTGCAATTGCTGGTGATAGTCATAATGTCACATCGTTGTCCGGAGGGGCACGTAAAATTGTCCTGCCTTCGCTCTTGGTCACTGGCTTCCCAGCTGACGATCTGTCCCAGAGCACCAGCATTGTGTTTCGTTTCTTCCGACCCGGGTCTTGACATACTCCGACCCAGGATTCCAACAGTCCATAGCACATTCAGGGCCCACCACCATGCCATGATCCGGATCTATGGTGACGAGAAGACGTGGGCTCATGTTTCTCGGAGGTAGCATTGGTTTGCCGGCACATTATGCCAGGCTGAGTCCCCTGGATACATTATTGTCACCAAACTATCCTTCCCTTGGGCGATTATTTCTGCCGGTTTTGGAGGGCCATTTGGCTGGCGTACCCAAACTTTAGCCCCCTTTACATCAGTGGATCTGAAACCTCCCGTTCCCCGTTCGGTTATTTTCGTAGGGGCCCCCGTCTCCTCCACAGTGGACATGTCACAAGGTTTAATTACCAATTGGGCGATCTTATCCCCCTTATTAACCACGTAGGGCTCGGTGGTGATGTTGACTAGGATAACCCCAATCTCTCCCTGATAGTCTGCGTCAATAACTCCACCCATGACATCGATCCCTTTCAGTGATAACCCAGATCGTGGGAGAATGTGTCCATAAGTCCCGGAAGGGCAAACTAATCCCAAGCCGGTTTTAACTGCCGTTGGCACTTGGGGCACCAACGTCCGGGTAGTCAAGGCCCGCAAATCAAGCCCCGCTGATGCCGGGGTGGCCCGGACTGGCAGTTCCGCTTCCGCATCGAATTTCCACATTTTAATGGGACGCGCCTCGGGCGTGTCACATACCTTTATCATCCTATTTAAGGGTGTAACTCCATTCCCCAATGGACGATTGTTAATTTGTTTTACAACTCGGATGAGGTTCTTTTTCCAATTTGTCAAATCATTCGCCCCCCCCGCCTTCCGAAGAGAGGACTTCAAGATCCCATTCATCCGTTCAATCAGTCCTGCTGCTTGCGGATGATACGGCACATGGTATATCCATTCGACATGATTATCGTTGCACCATTGCTTTATCCGCCCTCCCGTAAAGTGCGAACCGTTGTCGCTCTGGACCTGCATAGGCATCCCATAGAATTGTTCTATCATATCTAAACATCGCAGGGTTGCCTGCTGATTATTATGGCGACAAGGATGGGTCACCAGGACCCCAGACATGGTGTCCACTGCTGTGCAAATGTGCCTGCATCCCTGGGACGTGGGCAATGGGCCCACGAAGTCCATCTGCCAGCTTTGGCCGGGGCCTTCTCCTCGGTGAATGTGCCCCATCATATGCTGAGGCACTCCCTGTCTTTGGTGTTGGCATTGCTCACACTGATTCACTGCGGTTTTTACATCGTCTACCAGCAGGTCTATACCCCGATCCCGGGCCCATTGTAGAGTCCCTTGTACCCCCCAATGCCCAGCCTTTTGGTGTGCCCATCTGGCTAGGTCCACCGAGGTGTCCCTCTGTATTACCATAGCTCGAACTATGCCGTCAACATATCGGTTATGGAGGGCTTCTGCGTCATTTCGGGACGTGTGGGCGTCCACGTGTGTGATAAATATCCTTAAATGCTGGGCCTTCTCCCAAATTTCCTCCCACAGCGGCCTACCCCATACTTCCCGACTTTGGATCATCCACTGATTGGCCTGCCATGTCGGCATCCACTGAGTCATCCCGTTAACTACTGACCATGAATCGGAAAATAGGTGTACCCCAATAATTCCGGCCTGCATGATTACCATATGCACCGCCTTGAGCTCGGCCCACTGGCTGCTCTTACCCTCTCCCAATTCTTCCAATGTAATCCCTTGCTTTGGATTATACGCAGCGGCCTTCCACCTACGCCGTCCTGACTTCCATTGAGCCGAGCCGTCCACGAACCAAGCAGTGGCTTGCTCTTCCGACGTCAGCTCATCGTACCTTTTCCCAAGTTTCACAGGTGATTCTGTGTATTCAATCACCTCGAATCTCACTTCCCCTCCCTCAGGGGCCTCCGCCACTTGCTCATGTAAGACTGACACCCCCTTCTGCCCAGTCTTCACCCTTTCTGACACATACCATTTCCATTTGATGATACTACTTTCTTGGGCCGTCCCTATCCTATGTGTAGTGGGATCACTCATTACCCACGGGAGAATGGGTATAGCCGTTCTCATAATTACTTCGTGTCCCGCTGTCAGGGCCTCGGTTTCCACCAAGCTCCAGTAGCAGGACAACAGTTGTTTCTCAAAGGGGGTGTACCTCCCCCCCGCCGGGGGTAGTTTACGAGACCAAAACCCCAACGGCTTCCTTACGCGTCCTTGTTTTTGCCATAGACTCCAATTTGCATAGTCTCCCTGTGCCGAAACCTGCAATTCGACCGGTCCTGACTGTATTTTTCCTAGGGATACAGCCTGCTGTATCGCTTGTTTGGCCATCTCGAAGGCGAGTTGATGGTTGTTAGTCCATTCAAACTCTGCCTTCTTCCTGGTAATTTGGTATAATGGTCTCAGTATCTGTCCCAAATGTGGTATATGTTGCCTCCAAAAGCCAAATAGTCCGATAAATTGCTGTACGTCCTTTTGCGTGTGAGGAACTGCGAAGGCCTGAATTTTATCCCTGGCCTTCTCGGTAACTTCTCGTTCCCCTTTATTCCAAATTATCCCCAGGAACTTCACAGTCTGGGAAGGCCCTTGTATCTTTGCCGGGTTGATTTCCCATCCGTACCCCTTCATGTGTTGGACTAATGCGTCCAACAGTGTTTGTATCTGGGCCTGCCCACTACCTTGTATCATTATATCGTCAATGTAGTGGGAGACCATTACATGGTCCGGCACTTCGAACCTTGCCAAATGTTCCGCCACTATCCTATGACATATAGTGGGGCTGTGCAGATAGCCTTGAGGCAACCGTGTGAATGTGAACTGTCTACCTTCCCACGTGAAGGCAAACTGTTCCTGTCTATCTTCGGGGATTGGGATAGTAAAAAAGGCATTAGCTAAATCGATCACTCCGTACCAAGTACCAGGGTGATGTTGTATTCGTCCTATAATGGTAACGGCGTCAGGTACCGCCGCCGTCAGGGCAGGGGTATGGCGGTTCAATTGCCGATAGTCCACCGTCATCCGCCAGGATCCATCAGCCTTACGGACCGGCCACAACGGGTTATTCCAAGCAGTCGAACACGTTTTTAGTACCCCCGCTTCTAAATATTCCTTAATGGTGGCGGAGATCTCTTTGTGCCCACCAGGAATTCTATACTGTCGCAGGCTGATCACCTTTTCGGCTATTGGGATGGGAAAGGGGTCCATTTTCACTTTTCCCACCAATACCGTGCGACAATGGATTAAGGTTCCAAATTCAAATTTGCCGTGTCGCAGGTATAAGGTTAGCCCTGCCAACACGTCCATTCCTAGGATCCACTCGCGGACCGGTGTTATGATTACCGAATGGGTCCTGATCGGCATTGCCCCTATCCCTAAGGGTAATTGCACCATTTTTCCTTCTATTAAGTTTCCTCCCAATCCCACTAATGTGACTGGGGTTCCTTTAAACTTATGGGGAGTTCCATGGATTAGGGTGGCCTCCGCCCCAGTGTCCACTAGAGCCATAACCGTCTGAACAGATTTGCGCCAATAAATGGTCACCGCCACATGTGGTCTGATGTCATCGGCCGACCATTGGCTCGTTTGTGGGCAAATCTTCGGGGCTTGGCCCAATCCCTATTGGTCCTCCCACTCGTCCTCTTCTGACAACGCCGGGTACAGGCGTTTAGCACCCCTTCCTCTCTTATTCTTCCCCTTCTTATTCGCATTGCGAGTGCGCCGGTCTACCTTGCAACATTCCCTGTAAGGGGTTGTCACCTCTCCTTCCTCCTCCTCGGAGGACTCCCATTGCGGTCGGGTGGGGGTTTTCCCTCTATCTGAAGCAACGTTCCCCGCCTCCCTGAACTGGCATTTCTGTATTAGTAGCTCTACCAATTCCTCTGCCGTCACCCGTGGTTCACGGGCCTCAGTTTCTACCCTGGACACTTTAAGTCCCTTTCGTTTACACATTTCCTGCAGCTCTCTCGTGGGTCTCCCATCAACGTCCGCAACCGGGACTTGTGCTTGCATCAACGCTTGCCATAGGGCTCGGCGGGAGGGTCCGGGGTTGGCTCCTTGATTGGGGTTGGATCTAGAGTCACCTCGAGTTTCCGAGCGACGTCCCTCCCTAGTCCCATTATTACCCCGGCCCTGCGCCCCCCAGTCTCCCAGTCCTCCCATCTCCCGCATCATACTCCGAGCCTCCCCCAACGTTTCTCCTTTGCCACTCAACATTATGGTAAGTAGTAACGGCTTATAATGTGGGGGAGCCGTTTTTACCAGGTGATCCCTGGCTTGTTTGCTCACGTTGACATTTTCTACCTCATCCAAGACTCCTAACAACAAGGCATCCCGTACACATAGCCGGGTCAATCTTTGTATTCCTTCCTTAATCGTGGTCCACATTCCTTCCAGGGGTGGCCAGTCAGACGGGAACGGGTATTGTTCTGCTACCGCTCGGGTGTACATCCCGAACAGAGTCCCCGTACCCCTCTCCCCTACCATATCTTTGGCCTGTCGTCTATATGCCAGGTCTATTGCCGCATCTTTGGCCAATCCCCCAAATTTAGGCGCATCCTGAAAGTCTACCTGGACTTGCTGTCCTCCTTCTTCCAAAAGCCTCACCAACCACAATTCAATGGGCTCCCCAGGATTTCGGCGGGTCTTTTGAGTAATGTATAATACTTCCTCCGTAGTAAAATCCTCCGTTAACTCGGAGAATTCCGGAGGAGGTTGCAACTGGGGGATCTCATGATGGATAGGCTCGCCTCGCTCGTTTCGTTGGGGATTTCCCTCATCATCCAACAACACTTCAAACCTAACAGGAGGCCGTCTCTGAACCTGTTTTCTCCGGACGACCGGATTCGCTCGCACCTGGGGTGGCAGCTCATCTTCGTACTGATCATCCGAGTCCCCCCATATATTCCCGTCCCAGTGGTCAATATCCCAGCCGTCCCCATTATTTAGCTGTGCCACAAACGCCCTTATTTGAGTGGGGTTCACGGAGCGCGGGCGCTTTCGCTCACTCTTCCGCTTACTAGACGACAAATGTGTGATCGCCCGCCCCGCTAATTCCGTTAGTGCTGCTATTTCTGCCTTTAGTTTTATAATTTCTTGTCTTAACACGGAGGCATCCCCGCTACTGAGCCCCTGCTCATGCTTAAGGGTTGCTATTTCAGCCTCCAACTTCTGACGCCTGTCAGACTGCTGCTTACAAGCCGCCGCACAAGCCCACATCCGCCTCTGGATCCCTGGCAAGGGGTTCCTTGAGGGGACCGGGATTTTCTCAAGGGTGGACAGCAGCGACCCTGGGGTGGTTCCTACGCCTTCGGCCTCCCAGTTTTCCGGTCGCCCCCCACCCTTCCGCAAACAGGCCGCTACACTATGCCACGGCCCTTGCCATCCTGGGACCGCAACCGCCTCGGCCTGCCCTTCTGGTTTCTTATTCCTTTTCCCAAACATTGTTTCGCATCAAAATCCCTCCTCAATTGCGATTGATCCTGCCGACTACGCCAAAATGTTCTAAGAAATTATGAGGATCAGGTTCGCAGGCGGGTAGTTTGATGCGGAAACAAAGAACAGGAGACTAGCTTGCTAGGATAATATTATTTTATTTTGCTTGTTTCCTACCTAGCCTACATAGGATAGAAACCAGGTCCGATACTCACAACGGGTCTGGCATAATTGGCTATATACTTACTCCACGAATTACTGGAACTGGGAGCCGTCAGTTCTGCGGAGGTGCCGCCCGTGACCCACGCTCGGCGATTAGCTTAACCCGGAGCAGACTCCCCGAACTGGGGACTTTCCAGGCTTATATATGCGCTACTTGCCGAGTTCACTGAGTCCGCGTTGGGCACTCGTCCAACACATTGTTTAGTACTGGGCATTGTTCCCATGCGGTTTCGGCTCCGACTCCCTTCAGTAGATAACAGGAAGTCTCTTAGCAACGTCTTGTGTTCAAGGTCAACTGGTGCCTGGATCCAATCTTGCATGTATTGGGACACCATGTTAACCCCTTATATTACAATAGTCTCATCAATCATTCTCATATTCTGATCCATTGTTGTAATATTCCAATCTATCGTTCCCACATTCCGAACCAAAGTTTTCATATTCCAATCTATCGTTCACAGATTCTGATCCATTGTTGTAAAATTCCAATCTATCGTTCGCATATTCCGATCCAAAGTTTTAATAATCGAATTAGTCGTTCCTAGATTCTGATCCATTGTTGTAAAATTCCAATCTATCGTTCTCAGATTCCGATCCATTGTTGTAATATCCCAATCTATTGTTCTCACATTCTGATCCATTGTTGTAATATTCCAATCTATCGATCACAGATTCTGATCCATTGTTGTAATATTCCAATCTATCGATCACAGATTCGGATCTATTCTTCTAATATTCCAATCTATCATTCTCTGATTCTGATCCATTGTTGTAATATTCCAATCTATCATTCTCAGCCTGTGATCCATTGTTGTAATATTCCAATCTATCATTCTCAGATTCTGATCTATAGTTGTAATCTTCCAATCTATTGCTCTCAGATTCTGTTCCATACTTCAAATATTCCAATTTATTATTCACAGATTCTGTTCCATTCTTCTAATATTCCAATCTATTGTTCTCAGATTCTGATCCATTGTTGTAATATTCGAATCTATCATTGTCATATTCTTACCAATTGTTGTAATATTCCAAGCTATTGTTCTCAGATTCTAATCCATAGTTGTAATATGGCAATCTGTCGTTCTCAGATTCTAATCCATTGTTGTAATATTCCAATTTTTCGTTCTGAGATTTTGAAACATAGTTTTAATATTCCAATCTATCTTTCTCAGATTCCAATCCATTATTTTAATATTCCAATTGACCGTTCTCTGATTCTGATCCAAAATTGCAATATTCCAATCTATCGTTCTCACATTCTGATCCAATGTTGTAATATTCCAATGAATCGTTCTCAGATAAAGATCCATTGTTGTAATATTCCAATCTGTCATTCTCAGATTCTAATCCATTGTTGTAAATTTCCAATCTATCGTTCTCAGATCCTGATCCATTGTTATAATATTCCAATCTATCGTTCACAGATGTTGATCCATTTTTGTAATTTTCCAATCAATTCTTCTCAGATTCTGATCCATTGTTGTAATATTCCAATCTATTGATCTGACATTCTGATCCTTTGTTGTAATATTCCAATCTATTATTCTCAGATTCTGATCCATTGTTAAAATAATCCTATCTATCATTCTCAAATTCTGATCCATAGTTGTTCTATTCCAATCTATCGTTCTCAGATTCTGATCCAGTGTTGTAATATTCCAATCTATCTTTCTCAGATTCCTATCCATTGTTGTAATATTCCAATCTATCGTTCTCAGATCCTGATCCATTGTCATAATATTCCAATCTATCGTTCACAGAAGCTGATCCATTTTTGTAATTTTCCAATCAATTCTTCTCAGATTCTGATCCATTGTTGTAATATTCCAATCTATTGATCTGACATTCTGATCCATTGTTGTAATATTCCAATCTATCATTCTCAGATTCTGATCCATTGTTGTAATATTCCAATCTATTGTTCGCAGATTCTGATCCATTGTTATAAAATTCCTATCTATCTTTCACAGATTCTGTTCCATTGTTGTAAAATTCCAATCTATCATTCTCAAATTCTGATCCATAGTTGCTCTATTCCAATCTATCGTTCTCAGATTCTGATCCAGTGTTGTAATATTCCATTCTATCAATCACAGATTCTGATCCATTGTTGTAATATTCCAATCAATCGGTCTCAGATTCTGGTCTATTCTTCTAATATTCCAATCTATCATTCTCAGATTCTGATCCATTGCTGTAATATTCCAATCTATCATTCTCAGCCTGTGATCCATTGTTGTAATATTCCAATCTATCATTCTCAGATTCTGATCCATAGTTGTAATCTTCCAATCTATTGCTCTCAGATTCTGATCCATACTTCAAATATTCCAATTTATTATTCACAGATTCTGTTCCATTCTTCTAATATTCCAATCTATTGTTCTCAGATTCTGATCCATTGTTGTAATATTCGAATCTATCATTCTCAGATTCTGATCAATTGTTGTAATATCCCAATCTATTGTTCTCAGATTCTAATCCATAGTTGTAATATTCCAATCTGTCGTTCTCAGATTCTAATCCATTGTTGTAATATTCCAATTTTTCGATCTGAGATTTTGAAACATAGTTTTAATATTCCAATCTATCTTTCTCAGATTCCAATCCATTATTTTAATATTCCAATCGACCGTTCTCTGATTCTGATCCAAAATTGAAATATTCCAATCTATCGTTCTCAGATTCTAATCCATTGTTGTAAATTTCCAATCTGTCGTTCTCAGATCCTGATCCATTGTTATAATATTCCAATCTATCGTTCACAGATGCTGATCCATTTTTGTACTTTTCCAATCAGTACTTCTAAGTTTCTGATCCATTGTTGTAATATTCCAATCTATTGATCTGACATTCTGATCCATTGTTGTAATATTCCAATCTATCATTCTCAGATTCTGATCCATTGTTGTAATATTCCAATCTATTGTTCTCAGATTCTGATCCAATGTTATAATATTCCTAGCTATCTTTCACAGATTCTGTTCCATTGTTGTAATATTCCAATCTATCATTCTCAAATTCTGATCCATAATGTTCTATTCCAATCTATCGTTCTCAGATTCTGATCCAGTGTTGTAATAATCCAATCTATCTTTCTCAGATTCCTATCCATTGTTGTAATATTCCAATCTATTGTTCTCAGATCCTGATCCATTGTTATAATATTCCAATCTATCGTTCACAGATGCTGATCCATTTTTGTAATTTTCCAATCAATTCTTCTCAGATTCTGATCCATTGTTGTAATTTTCCAATCTATGGATCTGACATTCTGATCCATTGTTGTAATATTCCAAGCTATCATTCTCAGATTCTGATCCCTTGTTGTAATATTACAATCTATCGTTCTGAGAATCCGATCCATTGTTGTAATATTCCAATCTATCGTTGTCACATTCTGATCCATTGTTGTAAATTTCCAATCTACCGTTCTCACGTTCTGATCCATTGTTGTAAATTTCCAATCTATCGTTCTCAGATTCTGATCCATTTTTCTAATATTCCAATCTATCGTTCTCCGTTTCCAATCCATTGTTTAAATAGTCTCATCAATCATTCTCATATTCTGATCCATTGTTGTAATATTCCAATCTATCGTTCCCACATTCCGAACCAAAGTTGTCATATTCCAATCTATCGTTCACAGATTCTGATCCATTGTTGTAAAATTCCAATCTATCGTTCGCATATTCCGATCCAAAGTTTTAATAATCGAATTAGTCGTTCCTAGATTCTGATCCATTGTTGTAAAATTCCAATCTATCGTTCTCATATTCCGATCCATTGTTGTAATATCCCAATCTATTGTTCTCAGATTCTGATCCATTCTTGTCATATTCCAATCTGTCCTTCAGAGAATCCGATCCATTCTTGTAATATTCCAATCTATCGATCACATATTCTGATCCATTGTTGTAATATTCCAATCTATCATTCTCAGCCTCTGATCCATTGTTGTAATATTCCAATCTATCATTCTCAGATTCTGATCTATAGTTGTAATCTTCCAATCTATTGCTCTCAGATTCTGTTCCATACTTCAAATATTCCAATTTATTATTCACAGATTCTGTTCCATTCTTCTAATATTCCAATCTATTGTTCTCAGATTCTGATCCATTGTTGTAATATTCGAATCTATCATTCTCAGATTCTGACCAATTGTTGTAATATTCCAAGCTATTGTTCTCAGATTCTAATCCATAGTTGTAATATGGCAATCTGTCGTTCTCAGATTCTAATCCATTGTTGTAATATTCCAATTTTTCGTTCTGAGATTTTGAAACATAGTTTTAATATTCCAATCTATCTTTCTCAGATTCCAATCCATTATTTTAATATTCCAATTGACCGTTCTCTGATTCTGATCCAAAATTGCAATATTCCAATCTATCGTTCTCACATTCTGATCCAATGTTGTAATATTCCAATGAATCGTTCTCAGATAAAGATCCATTGTTGTAATATTCCAATCTGTCATTCTCAGATTCTAATCCATTGTTGTAAATTTCCAATCTATCGTTCTCAGATCCTGATCCATTGTTATAATATTCCAATCTATCGTTCACAGATGTTGATCCATTTTTGTAATTTTCCAATCAATTCTTCTCAGATTCTGATCCATTGTTGTAATATTCCAATCTATTGATCTGACATTCTGATCCTTTGTTGTAATATTCCAATCTATTATTCTCAGATTCTGATCCATTGTTAAAATAATCCTATCTATCATTCTCAAATTCTGATCCATATTTGTTCTATTCCAATCTATCGTTCTCAGATTCTGATCCAGTGTTGTAATATTCCAATCTATCTTTCTCAGATTCCTATCCATTGTTGTAATATTCCAATCTATCGTTCTCAGATCCTGATCCATTGTTATAATATTCCAATCTATCGTTCACAGAAGCTGATCCATTTTTGTAATTTTCCAATCAATTCTTCTCAGATTCTGATCCATTGTTGTAATATTCCAATCTATTGATCTGACATTCTGATCCATTGTTGTAATATTCCAATCTATCATTCTCAGATTCTGATCCATTGTTGTAATATTCCAATCTATTGTTCGCAGATTCTGATCCATTGTTATAAAATTCCTATCTATCTTTCACAGATTCTGTTCCATTGTTGTAAAATTCCAATCTATCATTCTCAAATTCTGATCCATAGTTGCTCTATTCCAATCTATCGTTCTCAGATTCTGATCCAGTGTTGTAATATTCCATTCTATCAATCACAGATTCTGATCCATTGTTGTAATATTCCAATCAATCGGTCTCAGATTCTGGTCTATTCTTCTAATGTTCCAATCTATCATTCCCAGATTCTGATCCATTGTTGTAATATTCCAATCTATCATTCTCAGCCTGTGATCCATTGTTGTAATATTCCAATCTATCATTCTCAGATTCTGATCCATAGTTGTAATCTTCCAATCTATTGCTCTCAGATTCTGATCCATACTTCAAATATTCCAATTTATTATTCACAGATTCTGTTCCATTCTTCTAATATTCCAATCTATTGTTCTCAGATTCTGATCCATTGTTGTAATATTCGAATCTATCATTCTCAGATTCTGATCAATTGTTGTAATATCCCAATCTATTGTTCTCAGATTCTAATCCATAGTTGTAATATTCCAATCTGTCGTTCTCAGATTCTAATCCATTGTTGTAATATTCCAATTTTTCGATCTGAGATTTTGAAACATAGTTTTAATATTCCAATCTATCTTTCTCAGATTCCAATCCATTATTTTAATATTCCAATCGACCATTCTCTGATTCTGATCCAAAATTGAAATATTCCAATCTATCGTTCTCAGATTCTAATCCATTGTTGTAAATTTCCAATCTGTCGTTCTCAGATCCTGATCCATTGTTATAATATTCCAATCTATCGTTCACAGATGCTGATCCATTTTTGTACTTTTCCAATCAGTACTTCTAAGTTTCTGATCCATTGTTGTAATATTCCAATCTATTGATCTGACATTCTGATCCATTGTTGTAATATTCCAATCTATCATTCTCAGATTCTGATCCATTGTTGTAATATTCCAATCTATTGTTCTCAGATTCTGATCCAATGTTATAATATTCCTAGCTATCTTTCACAGATTCTGTTCCATTGTTGTAATATTCCAATCTATCATTCTCAAATTCTGATCCATAATGTTCTATTCCAATCTATCGTTCTCAGATTCTGATCCAGTGTTGTAATAATCCAATCTATCTTTCTCAGATTCCTATCCATTGTTGTAATATTCCAATCTATTGTTCTCAGATCCTGATCCATTGTTATAATATTCCAATCTATCGTTCACAGATGCTGATCCATTTTTGTAATTTTCCAATCAATTCTTCTCAGATTCTGATCCATTGTTGTAATTTTCCAATCTATGGATCTGACATTCTGATCCATTGTTGTAATATTCCAAGCTATCATTCTCAGATTCTGATCCCTTGTTGTAATATTACAATCTATCGTTCTGAGAATCCGATCCATTGTTGTAATATTCCAATCTATCGTTGTCACATTCTGATCCATTGTTGTAAATTTCCAATCTACCGTTCTCATGTTCTGATCCATTGTTGTAAATTTCCAATCTATCGTTCTCAGATTCTGATCCATTTTTCTAATATTCCAATCTATCGTTCTCCGTTTCCAATCCATTGTTTAAATAGTCTCATCAATCATTCTCATATTCTGATCCATTGTTGTAATATTCCAATCTATCGTTCCCACATTCCGAACCAAAGTTGTCATATTCCAATCTATCGTTCACAGATTCTGATCCATTGTTGTAAAATTCCAATCTATCGTTCGCATATTCCGATCCAAAGTTTTAATAATCGAATTAGTCGTTCCTAGATTCTGATCCATTGTTGTAAAATTCCAATCTATCGTTCTCATATTCCGATCCATTGTTGTAATATCCCAATCTATTGTTCTCAGATTCTGATCCATTCTTGTCATATTCCAATCTGTCCTTCAGAGAATCCGATCCATTCTTGTAATATTCCAATCTATCGATCACATATTCTGATCCATTGTTGTAATATTCCAATCTATCATTCTCAGCCTCTGATCCATTGTTGTAATATTCCAATCTATCATTCTCAGATTCTGATCTATAGTTGTAATCTTCCAATCTATTGCTCTCAGATTCTGTTCCATACTTCAAATATTCCAATTTATTATTCACAGATTCTGTTCCATTCTTCTAATATTCCAATCTATTGTTCTCAGATTCTGATCCATTGTTGTAATATTCGAATCTATCATTCTCAGATTCTGACCAATTGTTGTAATATAAAAATCTATTGTTCTCAGATTCTAATCCATAGTTGTAATATTCCAATCTGTCGTTCTCAGATTCTAATCCATTGTTGTAATTATCCAATTTTTCGATCTGAGATTTTGAAACATAGTTTTAATATTCCAATCTATCTTTCTCAGATTCCAATCCATTATTTTAATATTCCAATCGACCGTTCTCTGATTCTGATCCAAAATTGCAATATTCCAATCTATCCTTCTCAGATTCTAACCCATTGTTGTAAATTTCCAATCTGTCGTTCTCAGATCCTGATCCATTGTTATCATATTCCAATCTATCGTTCACAGATGCTGATCCATTTTAGTAATTTTCCAATCAATTCTTCTCAGATTCTGATCCATTGTTATAATATTCCAATCTATCATTCACAGATGTTGATCCATTTTTGTAATTTTCCAATCAATTCTTCTCAGATTCTGATCCATTGTTGTAATATTCCAATCTATTGATCTGACATTCTGATCCTTTGTTGTAATATTCCAATCTATTATTCTCAGATTCTGATCCATTGTTAAAATAATCCTATCTATCATTCTCAAATTCTGATCCATATTTGTTCTATTCCAATCTATCGTTCTCAGATTCTGATCCAGTGTTGTAATATTCCAATCTATCTTTCTCAGATTCCTATCCATTGTTGTAATATTCCAATCTATCGTTCTCAGATCCTGATCCATTGTTATAATATTCCAATCTATCGTTCACAGAAGCTGATCCATTTTTGTAATTTTCCAATCAATTCTTCTCAGATTCTGATCCATTGTTGTAATATTCCAATCTATTGATCTGACATTCTGATCCATTGTTGTAATATTCCAATCTATCATTCTCAGATTCTGATCCATTGTTGTAATATTCCAATCTATTGTTCGCAGATTCTGATCCATTGTTATAAAATTCCTATCTATCTTTCACAGATTCTGTTCCATTGTTGTAAAATTCCAATCTATCATTCTCAAATTCTGATCCATAGTTGCTCTATTCCAATCTATCGTTCTCAGATTCTGATCCAGTGTTGTAATATTCCATTCTATCAATCACAGATTCTGATCCATTGTTGTAATATTCCAATCAATCGGTCTCAGATTCTGGTCTATTCTTCTAATGTTCCAATCTATCATTCCCAGATTCTGATCCATTGTTGTAATATTCCAATCTATCATTCTCAGCCTGTGATCCATTGTTGTAATATTCCAATCTATCATTCTCAGATTCTGATCCATAGTTGTAATCTTCCAATCTATTGCTCTCAGATTCTGATCCATACTTCAAATATTCCAATTTATTATTCACAGATTCTGTTCCATTCTTCTAATATTCCAATCTATTGTTCTCAGATTCTGATCCATTGTTGTAATATTCGAATCTATCATTCTCAGATTCTGATCAATTGTTGTAATATCCCAATCTATTGTTCTCAGATTCTAATCCATAGTTGTAATATTCCAATCTGTCGTTCTCAGATTCTAATCCATTGTTGTAATATTCCAATTTTTCGATCTGAGATTTTGAAACATAGTTTTAATATTCCAATCTATCTTTCTCAGATTCCAATCCATTATTTTAATATTCCAATCGACCATTCTCTGATTCTGATCCAAAATTGAAATATTCCAATCTATCGTTCTCAGATTCTAATCCATTGTTGTAAATTTCCAATCTGTCGTTCTCAGATCCTGATCCATTGTTATAATATTCCAATCTATCGTTCACAGATGCTGATCCATTTTTGTACTTTTCCAATCAGTACTTCTAAGTTTCTGATCCATTGTTGTAATATTCCAATCTATTGATCTGACATTCTGATCCATTGTTGTAATATTCCAATCTATCATTCTCAGATTCTGATCCATTGTTGTAATATTCCAATCTATTGTTCTCAGATTCTGATCCAATGTTATAATATTCCTAGCTATCTTTCACAGATTCTGTTCCATTGTTGTAATATTCCAATCTATCATTCTCAAATTCTGATCCATAATGTTCTATTCCAATCTATCGTTCTCAGATTCTGATCCAGTGTTGTAATAATCCAATCTATCTTTCTCAGATTCCTATCCATTGTTGTAATATTCCAATCTATTGTTCTCAGATCCTGATCCATTGTTATAATATTCCAATCTATCGTTCACAGATGCTGATCCATTTTTGTAATTTTCCAATCAATTCTTCTCAGATTCTGATCCATTGTTGTAATTTTCCAATCTATGGATCTGACATTCTGATCCATTGTTGTAATATTCCAAGCTATCATTCTCAGATTCTGATCCCTTGTTGTAATATTACAATCTATCGTTCTGAGAATCCGATCCATTGTTGTAATATTCCAATCTATCGTTGTCACATTCTGATCCATTGTTGTAAATTTCCAATCTACCGTTCTCACGTTCTGATCCATTGTTGTAAATTTCCAATCTATCGTTCTCAGATTCTGATCCATTTTTCTAATATTCCAATCTATCGTTCTCCGTTTCCAATCCATTGTTTAAATAGTCTCATCAATCATTCTCATATTCTGATCCATTGTTGTAATATTCCAATCTATCGTTCCCACATTCCGAACCAAAGTTGTCATATTCCAATCTATCGTTCACAGATTCTGATCCATTGTTGTAAAATTCCAATCTATCGTTCGCATATTCCGATCCAAAGTTTTAATAATCGAATTAGTCGTTCCTAGATTCTGATCCATTGTTGTAAAATTCCAATCTATCGTTCTCATATTCCGATCCATTGTTGTAATATCCCAATCTATTGTTCTCAGATTCTGATCCATTCTTGTCATATTCCAATCTGTCCTTCAGAGAATCCGATCCATTCTTGTAATATTCCAATCTATCGATCACATATTCTGATCCATTGTTGTAATATTCCAATCTATCATTCTCAGCCTCTGATCCATTGTTGTAATATTCCAATCTATCATTCTCAGATTCTGATCTATAGTTGTAATCTTCCAATCTATTGCTCTCAGATTCTGTTCCATACTTCAAATATTCCAATTTATTATTCACAGATTCTGTTCCATTCTTCTAATATTCCAATCTATTGTTCTCAGATTCTGATCCATTGTTGTAATATTCGAATCTATCATTCTCAGATTCTGACCAATTGTTGTAATATAAAAATCTATTGTTCTCAGATTCTAATCCATAGTTGTAATATTCCAATCTGTCGTTCTCAGATTCTAATCCATTGTTGTAATTATCCAATTTTTCGATCTGAGATTTTGAAACATAGTTTTAATATTCCAATCTATCTTTCTCAGATTCCAATCCATTATTTTAATATTCCAATCGACCGTTCTCTGATTCTGATCCAAAATTGCAATATTCCAATCTATCCTTCTCAGATTCTAACCCATTGTTGTAAATTTCCAATCTGTCGTTCTCAGATCCTGATCCATTGTTATCATATTCCAATCTATCGTTCACAGATGCTGATCCATTTTAGTAATTTTCCAATCAATTCTTCTCAGATTCTGATCCATTGTTATAATATTCCTATCTATCTTTCACAGATTCTGTTCCATTGTTGTAATATTCCAATCTATCATTCTCAAATTCTGATCCATAGTTGTTCTATTCCAATCTATCGTTCTCAGATTCTGATCCAGTGTTGTAATATTCCAATCTATCTTTCTCAGATTCCTATCCATTGTTGTAATATTCCAATCTATTGTTCTCAGATCCTGATCCATTGTTATAATATTCCAATCTATCTTTCACAGATGCTGATCCATTTTTGTAATTTTCCAATCAATTCTTCTCAGATTCTGATCCATTGTTGTAATTTTCCAATCTATGGATCTGACATTCTGATCCATTGTTGTAATATTCCAAGCTATCATTCTCAGATTCTGATCCCTTGTTGTAGTATTCCAATCTATCGTTCTGAGAATCCGATCCATTGTTGTAATATTCCAATCTATCGTTCTCACATTCTGACCCATTGTTGTAAATTTCCAATCTATCGTTCTCACATTCTGATCCATTGTTGTAAATTTCCAATCTATCGTTCTCAGATTCTGATCCATTTTTCTAATACTCCAATCTATCGTTCTCCGTTTCCAATCCATTGTTTTAATATTCTAATCAATCATTCTCATATTCTGATCCATTGTTGTAATATTCCAATCTATCGTTCACAGATGCTAATCCATTTTTGTAATTTTCCAATCAATTCTTCTCAGATTCTGATCCATTGTTGTAATTTTCCAATCTATGGATCTGGCATTCTGATCCATTGTTGTAAAATTCCAATCTATCGTTCGCATATTCCGATCCAAAGTTTTAATAATCGAATTAGTCGTTCCTAGATTCTGATCCATTGTTGTAAAATTCCAATCTATCGTTCTCAGATTCCGATCCATTGTTGTAATATCCCAATCTATTGTTCTCACATTCTGATCCATTGTTGTAATATTCCAATCTATCGATCACAGATTCTGATCCATTGTTGTAATATTCCAAGCAATCGGTCTCAGATTCGGATCTATTCTTCTAATATTCCAATCTATCATTCTCTGATTCTGATCCATTGTTGTAATATTCCAATCTATCATTCTCAGCCTGTGATCCATTGTTGTAATATTCCAATCTATCATTCTCAGATTCTGATCTATAGTTGTAATCTTCCAATCTATTGCTCTCAGATTCTGTTCCATACTTCAAATATTCCAATTTATTATTCACAGATTCTGTTCCATTCTTCTAATATTCCAATCTATTGTTCTCAGATTCTGATCCATTGTTGTAATATTCGAATCTATCATTCTCAGATTCTGACCAATTGTTGTAATATTCCAAGCTATTGTTCTCAGATTCTAATCCATAGTTGTAATATGGCAATCTGTCATTCTCAGATTCTAATCCATTGTTGTAATATTCCAATTTTTCGTTCTGAGATTTTGAAACATAGTTTTAATATTCCAATCTATCTTTCTCAGATTCCAATCCATTATTTTAATATTCCAATTGACCGTTCTCTGATTCTGATCCAAAATTGCAATATTCCAATCTATCGTTCTCACATTCTGATCCAATGTTGTAATATTCCAATGAATCGTTCTCAGATAAAGATCCATTGTTGTAATATTCCAATCTGTCATTCTCAGATTCTAATCCATTGTTGTAAATTTCCAATCTATCGTTCTCAGATCCTGATCCATTGTTATAATATTCCAATCTATCGTTCACAGATGTTGATCCATTTTTGTAATTTTCCAATCAATTCTTCTCAGATTCTGATCCATTGTTGTAATATTCCAATCTATTGATCTGACATTCTGATCCTTTGTTGTAATATTCCATTCTATTATTCTCAGATTCTGATCCATTGTTAAAATAATCCTATCTATCATTCTCAAATTCTGATCCATATTTGTTCTATTCCAATCTATCGTTCTCAGATTCTGATCCAGTGTTGTAATATTCCAATCTATCTTTCTCAGATTCCTATCCATTGTTGTAATATTCCAATCTATCGTTCTCAGATCCTGATCCATTGTTATAATATTCCAATCTATCGTTCACAGAAGCTGATCCATTTTTGTAATTTTCCAATCAATTCTTCTCAGATTCTGATCCATTGTTGTAATATTCCAATCTATTGATCTGACATTCTGATCCATTGTTGTAATATTCCAATCTATCATTCTCAGATTCTGATCCATTGTTGTAATATTCCAATCTATTGTTCGCAGATTCTGATCCATTGTTATAAAATTCCTATCTATCTTTCACAGATTCTGTTCCATTGTTGTAAAATTCCAATCTATCATTCTCAAATTCTGATCCATAGTTGCTCTATTCCAATCTATCGTTCTCAGATTCTGATCCAGTGTTGTAATATTCCATTCTATCAATCACAGATTCTGATCCATTGTTGTAATATTCCAATCAATCGGTCTCAGATTCTGGTCTATTCTTCTAATGTTCCAATCTATCATTCCCAGATTCTGATCCATTGTTGTAATATTCCAATCTATCATTCTCAGCCTGTGATCCATTGTTGTAATATTCCAATCTATCATTCTCAGATTCTGATCCATAGTTGTAATCTTCCAATCTATTGCTCTCAGATTCTGATCCATACTTCAAATATTCCAATTTATTATTCACAGATTCTGTTCCATTCTTCTAATATTCCAATCTATTGTTCTCAGATTCTGATCCATTGTTGTAATATTCGAATCTATCATTCTCAGATTCTGATCAATTGTTGTAATATCCCAATCTATTGTTCTCAGATTCTAATCCATAGTTGTAATATTCCAATCTGTCGTTCTCAGATTCTAATCCATTGTTGTAATATTCCAATTTTTCGATCTGAGATTTTGAAACATAGTTTTAATATTCCAATCTATCTTTCTCAGATTCCAATCCATTATTTTAATATTCCAATCGACCGTTCTCTGATTCTGATCCAAAATTGAAATATTCCAATCTATCGTTCTCAGCTTCTAATCCATTGTTGTAAATTTCCAATCTGTCGTTCTCAGATCCTGATCCATTGTTATAATATTCCAATCTATCGTTCACAGATGCTGATCCATTTTTGTACTTTTCCAATCAGTACTTCTAAGATTCTGATCCATTGTTGTAATATTCCAATCTATTGATCTGACATTCTGATCCATTGTTGTAATATTCCAATCTATCATTCTCAGATTCTGATCCATTGTTGTAATATTCCAATCTATTGTTCTCAGATTCTGATCCAATGTTATAATATTCCTAGCTATCTTTCACAGATTCTGTTCCATTGTTGTAATATTCCAATCTATCATTCTCAAATTCTGATCCATAATGTTCTATTCCAATCTATCGTTCTCAGATTCTGATCCAGTGTTGTAATAATCCAATCTATCTTTCTCAGATTCCTATCCATTGTTGTAATATTCCAATCTATTGTTCTCAGATCCTGATCCATTGTTATAATATTCCAATCTATCGTTCACAGATGCTGATCCATTTTTGTAATTTTCCAATCAATTCTTCTCAGATTCTGATCCATTGTTGTAATTTTCCAATCTATGGATCTGACATTCTGATCCATTGTTGTAATATTCCAAGCTATCATTCTCAGATTCTGATCCCTTGTTGTAATATTACAATCTATCGTTCTGAGAATCCGATCCATTGTTGTAGTATTCCAATCTATCGTTGTCACATTCTGATCCATTGTTGTAAATTTCCAATCTACCGTTCTCACGTTCTGATCCATTGTTGTAAATTTCCAATCTATCGTTCTCAGATTCTGATCCATTTTTCTAATATTCCAATCTATCGTTCTCCGTTTCCAATCCATTGTTTAAATAGTCTCATCAATCATTCTCATATTCTGATCCATTGTTGTAATATTCCAATCTATCGTTCCCACATTCCGAACCAAAGTTGTCATATTCCAATCTATCGTTCACAGATTCTGATCCATTGTTGTAAAATTCCAATCTATCGTTCGCATATTCCGATCCAAAGTTTTAATAATCGAATTAGTCGTTCCTAGATTCTGATCCATTGTTGTAAAATTCCAATCTATCATTCTCATATTCCGATCCATTGTTGTAATATCCCAATCTATTGTTCTCAGATTCTGATCCATTCTTGTCATATTCCAATCTGTCCTTCAGAGAATCCGATCCATTCTTGTAATATTCCAATCTATCGATCACATATTCTGATCCATTGTTGTAATATTCCAATCTATCATTCTCAGCCTCTGATCCATTGTTGTAATATTCCAATCTATCATGCTCAGATTCTGATCTATAGTTGTAATCTTCCAATCTATTGCTCTCAGATTCTGTTCCATACTTCAAATATTCCAATTTATTATTCACAGATTCTGTTCCATTCTTCTAATATTCCAATCTATTGTTCTCAGATTCTGATCCATTGTTGTAATATTCGAATCTATCATTCTCAGATTCTGACCAATTGTTGTAATATAAAAATCTATTGTTCTCAGATTCTAATCCATAGTTGTAATATTCCAATCTGTCGTTCTCAGATTCTAATCCATTGTTGTAATTATCCAATTTTTCGATCTGAGATTTTGAAACATAGTTTTAATATTCCAATCTATCTTTCTCAGATTCCAATCCATTATTTTAATATTCCAATCGACCGTTCTCTGATTCTGATCCAAAATTGCAATATTCCAATCTATCCTTCTCAGATTCTAACCCATTGTTGTAAATTTCCAATCTGTCGTTCTCAGATCCTGATCCATTGTTATCATATTCCAATCTATCGTTCACAGATGCTGATCCATTTTAGTAATTTTCCAATCAATTCTTCTCAGATTCTGATCCATTGTTATAATATTCCTATCTATCTTTCACAGATTCTGTTCCATTGTTGTAATATTCCAATCTATCATTCTCAAATTCTGATCCATAGTTGTTCTATTCCAATCTATCGTTCTCAGATTCTGATCCAGTGTTGTAATATTCCAATCTATCTTTCTCAGATTCCTATCCATTGTTGTAATATTCCAATCTATTGTTCTCAGATCCTGATCCATTGTTATAATATTCCAATCTATCTTTCACAGATGCTGATCCATTTTTGTAATTTTCCAATCAATTCTTCTCAGATTCTGATCCATTGTTGTAATTTTCCAATCTATGGATCTGACATTCTGATCCATTGTTGTAATATTCCAAGCTATCATTCTCAGATTCTGATCCCTTGTTGTAGTATTCCAATCTATCGTTCTGAGAATCCGATCCATTGTTGTAATATTCCAATCTATCGTTCTCACATTCTGACCCATTGTTGTAAATTTCCAATCTATCGTTCTCACATTCTGATCCATTGTTGTAAATTTCCAATCTATCGTTCTCAGATTCTGATCCATTTTTCTAATACTCCAATCTATCGTTCTCCGTTTCCAATCCATTGTTTTAATATTCTAATCAATCATTCTCATATTCTGATCCATTGTTGTAATATTCCAATCTATCGTTCACAGATGCTAATCCATTTTTGTAATTTTCCAATCAATTCTTCTCAGATTCTGATCCATTGTTGTAATTTTCCAATCTATGGATCTGGCATTCTGATCCATTGTTGTAAAATTCCAATCTATCGTTCGCATATTCCGATCCAAAGTTTTAATAATCGAATTAGTCATTCCTAGATTCTGATCCATTGTTGTAAAATTCCAATCTATCGTTCTCAGATTCCGATCCATTGTTGTAATATCCCAATCTATTGTTCTCACATTCTGATCCATTGTTGTAATATTCCAATCTATCGATCACAGATTCTGATCCATTGTTGTAATATTCCAAGCAATCGGTCTCAGATTCGGATCTATTCTTCTAATATTCCAATCTATCATTCTCTGATTCTGATCCATTGTTGTAATATTCCAATCTATCATTCTCAGCCTGTGATCCATTGTTGTAATATTCCAATCTATCATTCTCAGATTCTGATCTATAGTTGTAATCTTCCAATCTATTGCTCTCAGATTCTGTTCCATACTTCAAATATTCCAATTTATTATTCACAGATTCTGTTCCATTCTTCTAATATTCCAATCTATTGTTCTCAGATTCTGATCCATTGTTGTAATATTCGAATCTATCATTCTCAGATTCTGACCAATTGTTGTAATATTCCAAGCTATTGTTCTCAGATTCTAATCCATAGTTGTAATATGGCAATCTGTCATTCTCAGATTCTAATCCATTGTTGTAATATTCCAATTTTTCGTTCTGAGATTTTGAAACATAGTTTTAATATTCCAATCTATCTTTCTCAGATTCCAATCCATTATTTTAATATTCCAATTGACCGTTCTCTGATTCTGATCCAAAATTGCAATATTCCAATCTATCGTTCTCACATTCTGATCCAATGTTGTAATATTCCAATGAATCGTTCTCAGATAAAGATCCATTGTTGTAATATTCCAATCTGTCATTCTCAGATTCTAATCCATTGTTGTAAATTTCCAATCTATCGTTCTCAGATCCTGATCCATTGTTATAATATTCCAATCTATCGTTCACAGATGTTGATCCATTTTTGTAATTTTCCAATCAATTCTTCTCAGATTCTGATCCATTGTTGTAATATTCCAATCTATTGATCTGACATTCTGATCCTTTGTTGTAATATTCCATTCTATTATTCTCAGATTCTGATCCATTGTTAAAATAATCCTATCTATCATTCTCAAATTCTGATCCATATTTGTTCTATTCCAATCTATCGTTCTCAGATTCTGATCCAGTGTTGTAATATTCCAATCTATCTTTCTCAGATTCCTATCCATTGTTGTAATATTCCAATCTATCGTTCTCAGATCCTGATCCATTGTTATAATATTCCAATCTATCGTTCACAGAAGCTGATCCATTTTTGTAATTTTCCAATCAATTCTTCTCAGATTCTGATCCATTGTTGTAATATTCCAATCTATTGATCTGACATTCTGATCCATTGTTGTAATATTCCAATCTATCATTCTCAGATTCTGATCCATTGTTGTAATATTCCAATCTATTGTTCGCAGATTCTGATCCATTGTTATAAAATTCCTATCTATCTTTCACAGATTCTGTTCCATTGTTGTAAAATTCCAATCTATCATTCTCAAATTCTGATCCATAGTTGCTCTATTCCAATCTATCGTTCTCAGATTCTGATCCAGTGTTGTAATATTCCATTCTATCAATCACAGATTCTGATCCATTGTTGTAATATTCCAATCAATCGGTCTCAGATTCTGGTCTATTCTTCTAATGTTCCAATCTATCATTCCCAGATTCTGATCCATTGTTGTAATATTCCAATCTATCATTCTCAGCCTGTGATCCATTGTTGTAATATTCCAATCTATCATTCTCAGATTCTGATCCATAGTTGTAATCTTCCAATCTATTGCTCTCAGATTCTGATCCATACTTCAAATATTCCAATTTATTATTCACAGATTCTGTTCCATTCTTCTAATATTCCAATCTATTGTTCTCAGATTCTGATCCATTGTTGTAATATTCGAATCTATCATTCTCAGATTCTGATCAATTGTTGTAATATCCCAATCTATTCTTCTCAGATTCTAATCCATAGTTGTAATATTCCAATCTGTCGTTCTCAGATTCTAATCCATTGTTGTAATATTCCAATTTTTCGATCTGAGATTTTGAAACATAGTTTTAATATTCCAATCTATCTTTCTCAGATTCCAATCCATTATTTTAATATTCCAATCGACCGTTCTCTGATTCTGATCCAAAATTGAAATATTCCAATCTATCGTTCTCAGATTCTAATCCATTGTTGTAAATTTCCAATCTGTCGTTCTCAGATCCTGATCCATTGTTATAATATTCCAATCTATCGTTCACAGATGCTGATCCATTTTTGTACTTTTCCAATCAGTACTTCTAAGATTCTGATCCATTGTTGTAATATTCCAATCTATTGATCTGACATTCTGATCCATTGTTGTAATATTCCAATCTATCATTCTCAGATTCTGATCCATTGTTGTAATATTCCAATCTATTGTTCTCAGATTCTGATCCAATGTTATAATATTCCTAGCTATCTTTCACAGATTCTGTTCCATTGTTGTAATATTCCAATCTATCATTCTCAAATTCTGATCCATAATGTTCTATTCCAATCTATCGTTCTCAGATTCTGATCCAGTGTTGTAATAATCCAATCTATCTTTCTCAGATTCCTATCCATTGTTGTAATATTCCAATCTATTGTTCTCAGATCCTGATCCATTGTTATAATATTCCAATCTATCGTTCACAGATGCTGATCCATTTTTGTAATTTTCCAATCAATTCTTCTCAGATTCTGATCCATTGTTGTAATTTTCCAATCTATGGATCTGACATTCTGATCCATTGTTGTAATATTCCAAGCTATCATTCTCAGATTCTGATCCCTTGTTGTAATATTACAATCTATCGTTCTGAGAATCCGATCCATTGTTGTAATATTCCAATCTATCGTTGTCACATTCTGATCCATTGTTGTAAATTTCCAATCTACCGTTCTCACGTTCTGATCCATTGTTGTAAATTTCCAATCTATCGTTCTCAGATTCTGATCCATTTTTCTAATATTCCAATCTATCGTTCTCCGTTTCCAATCCATTGTTTAAATAGTCTCATCAATCATTCTCATATTCTGATCCATTGTTGTAATATTCCAATCTATCGTTCCCACATTCCGAACCAAAGTTGTCATATTCCAATCTATCGTTCACAGATTCTGATCCATTGTTGTAAAATTCCAATCTATCGTTCGCATATTCCGATCCAAAGTTTTAATAATCGAATTAGTCGTTCCTAGATTCTGATCCATTGTTGTAAAATTCCAATCTATCGTTCTCATATTCCGATCCATTGTTGTAATATCCCAATCTATTGTTCTCAGATTCTGATCCATTCTTGTCATATTCCAATCTGTCCTTCAGAGAATCCGATCCATTCTTGTAATATTCCAATCTATCGATCACATATTCTGATCCATTGTTGTAATATTCCAATCTATCATTCTCAGCCTCTGATCCATTGTTGTAATATTCCAATCTATCATTCTCAGATTCTGATCTATAGTTGTAATCTTCCAATCTATTGCTCTCAGATTCTGTTCCATACTTCAAATATTCCAATTTATTATTCACAGATTCTGTTCCATTCTTCTAATATTCCAATCTATTGTTCTCAGATTCTGATCCATTGTTGTAATATTCGAATCTATCAATCTCAGATTCTGACCAATTGTTGTAATATAAAAATCTATTGTTCTCAGATTCTAATCCATAGTTGTAATATTCCAATCTGTCGTTCTCAGATTCTAATCCATTGTTGTAATTATCCAATTTTTCGATCTGAGATTTTGAAACATAGTTTTAATATTCCAATCTATCTTTCTCAGATTCCAATCCATTATTTTAATATTCCAATCGACCGTTCTCTGATTCTGATCCAAAATTGCAATATTCCAATCTATCCTTCTCAGATTCTAACCCATTGTTGTAAATTTCCCTCTGTCGTTCTCAGATCCTGATCCATTGTTATCATATTCCAATCTATCGTTCACAGATGCTGATCCATTTTAGTAATTTTCCAATCAATTCTTCTCAGATTCTGATCCATTGTTATAATATTCCTATCTATCTTTCACAGATTCTGTTCCATTGTTGTAATATTCCAATCTATCATTCTCAAATTCTGATCCATAGTTGTTCTATTCCAATCTATCGTTCTCAGATTCTGATCCAGTGTTGTAATATTCCAATCTATCTTTCTCAGATTCCTATCCATTGTTGTAATATTCCAATCTATTGTTCTCAGATCCTGATCCATTGTTATAATATTCCAATCTATCTTTCACAGATGCTGATCCATTTTTGTAATTTTCCAATCAATTCTTCTCAGATTCTGATCCATTGTTGTAATTTTCCAATCTATGGATCTGACATTCTGATCCATTGTTGTAATATTCCAAGCTATCATTCTCAGATTCTGATCCCTTGTTGTAGTATTCCAATCTATCGTTCTGAGAATCCGATCCATTGTTGTAATATTCCAATCTATCGTTCTCACATTCTGACCCATTGTTGTAAATTTCCAATCTATCGTTCTCACATTCTGATCCATTGTTGTAAATTTCCAATCTATCGTTCTCAGATTCTGATCCATTTTTCTAATACTCCAATCTATCGTTCTCCGTTTCCAATCCATTGTTTTAATATTCTAATCAATCATTCTCATATTCTGATCCATTGTTGTAATATTCCAATCTATCGTTCACAGATGCTAATCCATTTTTGTAATTTTCCAATCAATTCTTCTCAGATTCTGATCCATTGTTGTAATTTTCCAATCTATGGATCTGGCATTCTGATCCATTGTTGTAAAATTCCAATCTATCGTTCGCATATTCCGATCCAAAGTTTTAATAATCGAATTAGTCGTTCCTAGATTCTGATCCATTGTTGTAAAATTCCAATCTATCGTTCTCAGATTCCGATCCATTGTTGTAATATCCCAATCTATTGTTCTCAGATTCTGATCCATTCTTGTCATATTCCAATCTGTCGTTCAGAGAATCCGATCCATTCTTGTAATATTCCAATCTATCGTTCTCACATTCTGATCCAATGTTGTAATATTCCAATGAATCGTTCTCAGATAAAGATCCATTGTTGTAATATTCCAATCTGTCATTCTCAGATTCTAATCCATTGTTGTAAATTTCCAATCTATCGTTCTCAGATCCTGATCCATTGTTATAATATTCCAATCTATCGTTCACAGATGTTGATCCATTTTTGTAATTTTCCAATCAATTCTTCTCAGATTCTGATCCATTGTTGTAATATTCCAATCCATTGATCTGACATTCTGATCCTTTGTTGTAATATTCCAATCTATTATTCTCAGATTCTGATCCATTGTTATAATAATCCTATCTATCATTCTCAAATTCTGATCCATAGTTGTTCTATTCCAATCTATCTTTCTCAGATTCTGATCCAGTGTTGTAATATTCCAATCTATCTTTCTCAGATTCCTATCCATTGTTGTAATATTCCAATCTATCGTTCTCAGATCCTGATCCATTGTTATAATATTCCAATCTATCGTTCACAGAAGCTGATCCATTTTTGTAATTTTCCAATCAATTCTTCTCAGATTCTGATCCATTGTTGTAATATTCCAATCTATTGATCTGACATTCTGATCCATTGTTGTAATATTCCAATCTATCATTCTCAGATTCTGATCCATTGTTGTAATATTCCAATCTATTGTTCGCAGATTCTGATCCATTGTTATAAAATTCCTATCTATCTTTCACAGATTCTGTTCCATTGTTGTAAAATTCCAATCTATCATTCTCAAATTCTGATCCATAGTTGCTCTATTCCAATCTATCGTTCTCAGATTCTGATCCAGTGTTGTAATATTCCATTCTATCAATCACAGATTCTGATCCATTGTTGTAATATTCCAATCAATCGGTCTCAGATTCTGGTCTATTCTTCTAATATTCCAATCTATCATTCTCAGATTCTGATCCATTGCTGTAATATTCCAATCTATCATTCTCAGCCTCTGATCCATTGTTGTAATATTCCAATCTATCATTCTCAGATTCTGATCCATAGTTGTAATCTTCCAATCTATTGCTCTCAGATTCTGATCCATACTTCAAATATTCCAATTTATTATTCACAGATTCTGTTCCATTCTTCTAATATTCCAATCTATTGTTCTCAGATTCTGATCCATTGTTGTAATATTCGAATCTATCATTCTCAGATTCTGATCAATTGTTGTAATATCCCAATCTATTGTTCTCAGATTCTAATCCATAGTTGTAATATTCCAATCTGTCGTTTTCAGATTCTAATCCATTGTTGTAATATTCCAATTTTTCGATCTGAGATTTTGAAACATAGTTTTAATATTCCAATCTATCTTTCTCAGATTCCAATCCATTATTTTAATATTCCAATCGACCGTTCTCTGATTCTGATCCAAAATTGAAATATTCCAATCTATCGTTCTCAGATCCTGATCCATTTTTATAATATTCCAATCTATCGTTCACAGAGGCTGATCCATTTTTGTACTTTTCCAATCAGTACTTCTAAGATTCTGATCCATTGTTGTAATATTCCAATCTATTGATCTGACATTCTGATCCATTGTTGTAATATTCCAATATATCATTCTCAGATTCTGATACATTGTTGTAATATTCCAATCTATTGTTCTCAGATTCTGATCCAATGTTATAATATTCCTAGCTATCTTTCACAGATTCTGTTCCATTGTTGTAATATTCCAATCTATCATTCTCAAATTCTGATCCATAATGTTCTATTCCACTCTATCGTTCTCAGATTCTGATCCAGTGTTGTAATAATCCAATCTATCTTCCTCAGATTCCTATCCATTGTTGTAATATTCCAATCTATCGTTCTCAGATCCTGATCCATTGTTATAATATTCCAATCTATCGTTCACAGATGCTGATCCATTTTTGTACTTTTCCAATCAGTACTTCTAAGATTCTGATCCATTGTTGTAATATTCCAATCTATTGATCTGACATTCTGATCCATTGTTGTAATATTCCAATCTATCATTCTCAGATTCTGATACATTGTTGTAATATTCCAATCTATTGTTCTCAGATTCTGATCCAATGTTATAATATTCCTAGCTATCTTTCACAGATTCTGTTCCATTGTTGTAATATTCCAATCTATCATTCTCAAATTCTGATCCATAATGTTCTATTCCAATCTATTGTTCTCAGATCCTGATCCATTGTTATAATATTCCAATCTATCGTTCACAGATGCTGATCCATTTTTGTAATTTTCCAATCAATTCTTCTCAGATTCTGATCCATTGTTGTAATTTTCCAATCTATGGATCTGACATTCTGATCCATTGTTGTAATATTCCAAGCTATCATTCTCAGATTCTGATCCCTTGTTGTAGTATTACAATCTATCGTTTTGAGAATTCGATCCATTGTTGTAATATTCCAATCTATCGTTGTCACATTCTGATCCATTGTTGTAAATTTCCAATCTACCGTTCTCACGTTCTGATCCATTGTTGTAAATTTCCAATCTATCGTTCTCAGATTCTGATCCATTTTTCTAATATTCCAATCTATCGTTCTCCGTTTCCAATCCATTGTTTAAATAGTCTCATCGATCATTCTCATATTCTGATCCATTGTTGTAATATTCCAATCTATCGTTCCCACATTCCGAACCAAAGTTGTCATTTTCCAATCTATCGTTCACAGATTCTGATCCATTCTTGTAAAATTCCAATCTATCGTTCGCATATTCCGATCCAAAGTTTTAATAATCGAATTAGTCGTTCCTAGATTCTGATCCATTGTTGTAAAATTCCAATCTATCGTTCTCATATTCCGATCCATTGTTGTAATATCCCAATCTATTGTTCTCAGATTCTGATCCATTCTTGTCATATTCCAATCTGTCCTTCAGAGAATCCGATCCATTCTTGTAATATTCCAATCTATCGATCACATATTCTGATCCATTGTTGTAATATTCCAATCTATCATTCTCAGCCTCTGATCCATTGTTGTAATATTCCAATCTATCATTCTCAGATTCTGATCTATAGTTGTAATCTTCCAATCTATTGCTCTCAGATTCTGTTCCATACTTCAAATATTCCAATTTATTATTCACAGATTCTGTTCCATTCTTCTAATATTCCAATCTATTGTTCTCAGATTCTGATCCATTGTTGTAATATTCGAATCTATCATTCTCAGATTCTGACCAATTGTTGTAATATAAAAATCTATTGTTCTCAGATTTTAATCCATAGTTGTAATATTCCAATCTGTCGTTCTCAGATTCTAATCCATTGTAGTAATTATCCAATTTTTCGATCTGAGATTTTGAAACATAGTTTTAATATTCCAATCTATCTTTCTCAGATTCCAATCCATTATTTTAATATTCCAATCGACCGTTCTCTGATTCTGATCCAAAATTGCAATATTCCAATCTATCCTTCTCAGATTCTAACCCATTGTTGTAAATTTCCAATCTGTCGTTCTCAGATCCTGATCCATTGTTATCATATTCCAATCTATCGTTCACAGATGCTGATCCATTTTAGTAATTTTCCAATCAATTCTTCTCAGATTCTGATCCATTGTTATAATATTCCTATCTATCTTTCACAGATTCTGTTCCATTGTTGTAATATTCCAATCTATCATTCTCAAATTCTGATCCATAGTTGTTCTATTCCAATCTATCGTTCTCAGATTCTGATCCAGTGTTGTAATATTCCAATCTATCTTTCTCAGATTCCTATCCATTGTTGTAATATTCCAATCTATTGTTCTCAGATCCTGATCCATTGTTATAATATTCCAATCTATCGTTCACAGATGCTGATCCATTTTTGTAATTTTCCAATCAATTCTTCTCAGATTCTGATCCATTGTTGTAATTTTCCAATCTATGGATCTGACATTCTGATCCATTGTTGTAATATTCCAAGCTATCATTCTCAGATTCTGATCCCTTGTTGTAGTATTCCAATCTATCGTTCTGAGAATCCGATCCATTGTTGTAATATTCCAATCTATCGTTCTCACATTCTGACCCATTGCTGTAAATTTCCAATCTATCGTTCTCACATTCTGATCCACTATTGTAAATTTCCAATCTATCGTTCTCAGATTCTGATCCATTTTTCTAATACTCCAATCTATCGTTCTCCGTTTCCAATCCATTGTTTTAATATTCTAATCAATCATTCTCATATTCTGATCCATTGTTGTAATATTCCAATCTATCGTTCACAGATGCTAATCCATTTTTGTAATTTTCCAATCAATTCTTCTCAGATTCTGATCCATTGTTGTAATTTTCCAATCTATGGATCTGACATTCGGATCCATTGTTGTAATATTCCAAGCTATCATTCTCAGATTCTGATCCCTTGTTGTAGTATTCCAACTATCGTTCTGAGAATCCGATCCATTGTTGTAATATTCCAATCTATCGTTCTCACATTCTGATCCATTGTTGTAAAATTCCAATCTATCGTTCGCATATTCCGATCCAAAGTTTTAATAATCGAATTAGTCGTTCCTAGATTCTGATCCATTGTTGTAAAATTCCAATCTATCGTTCTCAGATTCCGATCCATTGTTGTAATATCCCAATCTATTGTTCTCAGATTCTGATCCATTCTTGTCATATTCCAATCTGTCGTTCAGAGAATCCGATCCATTCTTGTAATATTCCAATCTATCGTTCTCACATTCTGATCCATTGTTGTAATATTCCAATCTATCGATCACAGATTCTGATCCATTGTTGTAATATTCCAATCTATCATTCTCAGCCTCTGATCCATTGTTGTAATATTCCAATCTATCATTCTCAGATTCTGATCTATAGTGGTAATCTTCCAATCTATTGCTCTCAGATTCTGTTCCATACTTCAAATATTCCAATTTATTATTCACAGATTCTGTTCCATTCTTCTAATATTCCAATCTACTGTTCTCAGATTCTGATCCATTGTTGTAATATTCGAATCTATCATTCTCAGATTCTGACCAATTGTTGTAATATTCCAATCTATTGTTCTCAGATTCTAATCCATAGTTGTAATATTCCAATCTGTCGTTCTCAGATTCTAATCCATTGTTGTAATATTCCAATTTTTCGTTCTGAGATTTTGAAACATAGTTTTAATATTCCAATCTATCTTTCTCAGATTCCAATCCATTATTTTAATATTCCAATTGACCGTTCTCTGATTCTGATCCAAAATTGCAATATTCCAATCTATCCTTCTCAGATTCTAACCCATTGTTGTAAATTTCCAATCTGTCGTTCTCAGATCCTGATCCATTGTTATAATATTCCAATCTATCGTTCACAGATGCTGATCCATTTTTGTAATTTTCCAATCAATTCTTCTCAGATTCTGATCCATTGTTGTAATATTCCAATCTATTGATCTGACATTCTGATCCATTGTTGTAATATTCCAATCTATCATTCTCAGATTCTCATCCATTGTTGTAATATTCCAATCTATTGTTCTCAGATTCTGATCCAATGTTATAATATTCCTAGCTATCTTTCACAGATTCTGTTCCATTGTTATAATATTCCAATTTATCATTTTCAAATTCTGATCCATATTTGTTCTATTCCAATCTATCGTTCTCAGATTCTGATCCAGTGTTGTAATAATCCAATCTATCTTTCTCAGATTCCTATCCATTGTTGTAATATTCCAATCTATTGTTCTCAGATCCTGATCCATTGTTATAATATTCCAATCTATCGTTCACTGATGCTGATCCATTTTTGTAATTTTCCAATCAATTCTTCACAGATTCTGATCCATTGTTGTAATTTTCCAATCTATGGATCTGATTTTCTGATCTATTGTTGTAATATTCCAAGCTATCATTCTCAGATTCTGATCCCTTGTTGTAGTATTCCAATCTATCGTTCTGAGAATCCGATCCATTGTTGTAATATTCCAATCTATCGTTCTCACATTCTGATCCATTGTTGTAAATTTCCAATCTATCATTCTCACATTCTGATCCATTGTTGTAAATTTCCAATCTATCGTTCTCAGATCCTGATCCATTGTTGTAATATTCCAATCTATCGTTCACAGATGCTGATCCATTTTTGTAATTTTCCAATCAATTCTTCTCAGATTCTGATCCATGTTTTAATATTCCAATCTATTGATCTGACATTCTGATCCATTGTTGTAATATTCCAATCTATCATTCTCAGATTCTGATCCATTGTTGTAATATTCCAATCTATTGTTCTCAGATTCTGATCCATTGTTATAATATTCCTATCAATCTTTCACAGATTCTGTTCCATTGTTGTAATATTCCAATCTATCATTCTCAAATTCTGATCCATAGTTGTTCTATTCCAATCTATCGTTCTCAGATTCTGATCCAGTGTTGTAATATTCCACTCTATCTTTCTCAGATTCCTATCCATTGTTGTAATATTCCAATCTATTTTTCTCAGATCCTGATCCATTGTTATAATATTCCAATCCATCATTCACAGTTGCTGATCCATTTTTGTAATTTTCCAATCAATTCTTCTCAGATTCTGATCCATTGTTGTAATTTTCCAATCTATGGATCTGACATTCTGATCCATTGTTGTAATATTCCAAGCTATCATTCTCAGATTCTGATCCCTTGTTGTAGTATTCCAATCCATCGTTCTGAGAATCCGATCCATTGTTGTAATATTCCAATCTATCGTTTTCACATTCTGACCCATTGTTGTAAATTTCCAATCTACCGTTCTCACATTCTGATCCATTGTTGTAAATTTCCAATCTATCGTTCTCAGATTCTGATCCATTTTTCTAATAATCCAATCTATGGTTCTCCGTTTCCAATCCATTGTTTTAATAGTCTCATCAATCATTCTCTTATTCTGATCCATTGTTGTAATATTCCAATCTATCGTTCCCACATTCCGAACCAAAGTTGTCATATTCCAATCTATCATTCACAGATTCTGATCCATTGTTGTAAAATTCCAATCTATCGTTCGCATATTCCGATCCAAAGTTTTAATAATCGAATTAGTCGTTCATAGATTCTGATCCATTGTTGTAAAATTCCAATCTATCGTTCTCAGATTCCGATCCATTGTTGTAATATCCCAATCTATTGTTCTCAGATTCTGATCCATTCTTGTCATATTCCAATCTGTCGTTCAGAGAATCCGATCCATTCTTGTAATATTCCAATCTATCGTTCTCACATTCAGATCCATTGTTGTAATATTCCAATCAATCGGTCTCAGATTCTGATCTATTCTTCTAATATTCCAATCTATCATTCTCTGATTCTGATCCATTGTTGTAATATTCCAATCTATCATTCTCAGCCTCTGATCCATTGTTGTAATATTCCAATCTATCATTCTCAGATTCTGATCTATAGTTGTAATCTTCCAATCTATTGCTCTCAGATTCTGTTCCATACGTCAAATATTCCAATTTATTATTCACAGATTCTGTTCCATTCTTCTAATATTCCAATCTATTGTTCTCAGATTCTGATTTATTGTTGTAATATTCGAATCTATCATTCTCAGATTCTGACCAATTGTTGTAATATTCCAATCTATTGTTCTCAGATTCTAATCCATAGTTGTAATATTCCAATCTGTCGTTCTCAGATTCTAATCCATTGTTGTAATATTCCAATTTTTCGTTCTGAGATTTTGAAACATAGTTTTAATATTCCAATCTATCTTTCTCAGATTACAATCCATTATTTTAATGTTCCAATCGAACGTTCTCTGATTCTGATCCAAAATTGCAATATTCCAATCTATCGTTCTCACATTCTGATCCAATGTTGTAATATTCCAATGAATCGTTCTCAGATAAAGATCCATTGTTGTAATATTCCAATCTATCGTTATCACATTCTGATCCATTGTTGTAAAATTCCAATCTATCGTTCGCATATTCCGATCCAAAGTTTTAATAATCGAATTAGTCGTTCCTAGATTCTGATCCATTGTTGTAAAATTCCAATCTATCGTTCTCAGATTCCGATCCATTGTTGTAATATCCCAATCTATTGTTCTCAGATTCTGATCCATTCTTGTCATATTCCAATCTGTCGTTCAGAGAATCCGATCCATTCTTGTAATATTCCAATCTATCGTTCTCACATTCTGATCCATTGTTGTAATATTCCAATCTATCGATCACAGATTCTGATCCATTGTTGTAATATTCCAATCTATCATTCTCAGCCTCCGATCCATTGTTGTAATATTCCAATCTATCATTCTCAGATTCTGATCTATAGTTGTAATCTTCCAATCTATTGCTCTCAGATTCTGTTCCATACTTCAAATATTCCAATTTATTATTCACAGATTCTGTTCCATTCTTCTAATATTCCAATCTATTGTTCTCAGATTCTGATCCATTGTTGTAATATTCGAATCTATCATTCTCAGATTCTGACCAATTGTTGTAATATTCCAATCTATTGTTCTCAGATTCTAATCCATAGTTGTAATATTCCAATCTGTCGTTCTCAGATTCTAATCCATTGTTGTAATATTCCAATTTTTCGTTCTGAGATTTTGAAACATAGTTTTAATATTCCAATCTATCTTTCTCAGATTCCAATCCATTATTTTAATATTCCAATGGACCGTTCTCTGATTCTGATCCAAAATTGCAATATTCCAATCTATCGTTCTCACATTCTGATCCAATGTTGTAATATTCCAATGAATCGTTCTCAGATACAGATCCATTGTTGTAATATTCCAATCTGTCATTCTCAGATTCTAATCCATTATTGTAAATTTCCAATCTATCGTTCTCAGATCCTGATCCATTGTTATAATATTCCAATCAATCGTTCACAGATGTTGATCCATTTTTGTAATTTTCCAATCAATTCTTCTCAGATTCTGATCCATTGTTGTAATATTCCAATCTATTGATCTGACATTCTGATCCATTGTTGTAATATTCCAATCTATCATTCTCAGATTCTGATCCATTGTTGTAATATTCCAATCTATTGTTCGCAGATTCTGATCCATTGTTATAATATTCCTATCTATCTTGCACAGATTCTGTTCCATTGTTGTAAAATTCCAATCTATCATTCTCAAATTCTGATCCATAGTTGCTCTATTCCAATCTATCGTTCTCAGATTCTGATCCAGTGTTGTAATATTCCATTCTATCAATCACAGATTTTGATCCATTGTTGTAATATTCCAATCAATCGGTCTCAGATTCTGATCTATTCTTCTAATATTCCAATCTATCATTCTCAGATTCTGATCCATTGTTGTAATATTCCAATCTATCATTCTCAGCCTCTGATCCATTGTTGTAATATTCCAATCTATCATTCTCAGATTCTGATCCATAGTTGTAATCTTCCAATCTATTGCTCTCAGATTCTGATCCATACTTCAAATATTCCAATTTATTATTCACAGATTCTGTTCCATTCTTCTAATATTCCAATCTATTGTTCTCAGATTCTGATTTATTGTTGTAATATTCGAATCTATCATTCTCAGATTCTGACCAATTGTTGTAATATTCCAATCTATTGTTCTCAGATTCTAATCCATAGTTGTAATATTCCAATCTGTCGTTCTCAGATTCTAATCCATTGTTGTAATATTCCAATTTTTCGTTCTGAGATTTTGAAACATAGTTTTAATATTCCAATCTATCTTTCTCAGATTCCAATCCATTATTTTAATGTTCCAATCGAACGTTCTCTGATTCTGATCCAAAATTGCAATATTCCAATCTATCGTTCTCACATTCTGATCCAATGTTGTAATATTCCAATGAATCGTTCTCAGATAAAGATCCATTGTTGTAATATTCCAATCTGTCATTCTCAGATTCTAATCTATTGTTGTAAATTTCCAATCTATCGTTCTCAGATCCTGATCCATTGTTATAATATTCCAATCTATCGTTCACAGATGTTGATACATTTTTGTAATTTTCCAATCAATTATTCTCAGATTCTGATCCATTGTTGTAATATTCCAGTCTATTGATCTGACATTCTGATCCATTGTTGTAATATTCCAAGCTATCATTCTCAGATTCTGATCCCTTGTTGTAGTATTCCAATCTATCGTTTTGAGAATCCGATCCATTGTTGTAATATTCCAATCTATCGTTCTCACATTCTGACCCATTGTTGTAAATTTCCAATCTATCGTTCTCACATTCTGATCCATTGTTGTAAATTTCCAAGCTATCGTTCTCAGATTCTGATCCATTTTTCTAATACTTCAATCTATCGTTCTCCATTTCCAATCCATTGTTTTAATAGTCTCATCAATCATTCTCATATTCTGATCCATTGTTGTAATATTCCAATCTATGATTCTCAGATTCTGATCCATTGTTATAATATTCCTCTCTATCTTTCACAGATTCTGTTCCATTGTTGTAATATTCCAATCTATCATTCTCAAATTCTGATCCATAGTTGTTCTATTCCAATCTATCGTTCTCAGATTCTGATCCAGTGTTGTAGTATTCCAAACTATCTTTCTCAGATTCCTATCCATTGTTGTAATATTCCAATCTATCGTTCTCAGATCCTGATCCATTGTTATAATATTCCAATCTATCGTTCACAGAAGCTGATCCATTTTTGTAATTTTCCAATCAATTCTTCTCAGATTCTGATCCATTGTTGTAATATTCCAATCTATTGATCTGACATTCTGATCCATTGTTGTAATATTCCAATCTATCATTCTCAGATTCTGATCCATTGTTGTAATATTCCAATCTATTGTTCGCAGATTCTGATCCATTGTTATAATATTCCTATCTATCTTTCACAGATTCTGTTCCATTGTTGTAAAATTCCAATCTAAAATTCTCAAATTCTGATCCATAGTTGGTCTATTCCAATCTATCGTTCTCAGATTCTGATCCAGTGTTGTAATATTCCATTCTATCAATCACAGATTCTGATCCATTGTTGTAATATTCCAATCAATCGGTCTCAGATTCTGGTCTATTCTTCTAATATTCCAATCTATCATTCTCAGATTCTGATCCATTGCTGTAATATTCCAATCTATCATTCTCAGCCTCTGATCCATTGTTGTAATATTCCAATCTATCCTTCTCAGATTCTGATCCATAGTTGTAATCTTCCAATCTATTGCTCTCAGATTCTGCTCCATACTTCAAATATTCCAATTTATTATTCACAGATTCTGTTCCATTCTTCTAATATTCCAATCTATTGTTCTCAGATTCTGATCCATTGTTGTAATATTCGAATCTATCATTCTCAGATTCTGATCAATTGTTGTAATATCCCAATCTATTGTTCTCAGATTCTAATCCATAGTTGTAATATTCCAATCTGTCGTTCTCAGATTCTAATCCATTGTTGTAATATTCCAATTTTTCGTTCTGAGATTTTGAAACATAGTTTTAATATTCCAATCTATCTTTCTCAGATTCCAATCCATTATTTTAATATTCCAATGGACCGTTCTCTGATTCTGATCCAAAATTGCAATATTCCAATCTATCGTTCTCAGATTCTAATCCATTGTTGTAAATTTCCAATCTGTCGTTCTCAGATCCTGATCCATTGTTATAATATTCCATTCTATCGTTCACAGATGCTGATCCATTTTTGTAATTTTCCAATCAATTCTTCTCAGATTCTGATCCAATGATGTAATATTCCAATGAATCGTTCTCAGATACAGATCCATTGTTGTAATATTCCAATCTGTCATTCTCAGATTCTAATCCATTATTGTAAATTTCCAATCTATCGTTCTCAGATCCTGATCCATTGTTATAATATTCCAATCAATCGTTCACAGATGTTGATCCATTTTTGTAATTTTCCAATCAATTCTTCTCAGATTCTGATCCATTGTTGTAATATTCCAATCTATTGATCTGACATTCTGATCCATTGTTGTAATATTCCAATCTATCATTCTCAGATTCTGATCCATTGTTGTAATATTCCAATCTATTGTTCGCAGATTCTGATCCATTGTTATAATATTCCTATCTATCTTGCACAGATTCTGTTCCATTGTTGTAAAATTCCAATCTATCATTCTCAAATTCTGATCCATAGTTGCTCTATTCCAATCTATCGTTCTCAGATTCTGATCCAGTGTTGTAATATTCCATTCTATCAATCACAGATTTTGATCCATTGTTGTAATATTCCAATCAATCGGTCTCAGATTCTGATCTATTCTTCTAATATTCCAATCTATCATTCTCAGATTCTGATCCATTGTTGTAATATTCCAATCTATCATTCTCAGACTCTGATCCATTGTTGTAATATTCCAATCTATCATTCTCAGATTCTGATCCATAGTTGTAATCTTCCAATCTATTGCTCTCAGATTCTGATCCATACTTCAAATATTCCAATTTATTATTCACAGATTCTGTTCCATTCTTCTAATATTCCAATCTATTGTTCTCAGATTCTGATTTATTGTTGTAATATTCGAATCTATCATTCTCAGATTCTGATCCAGTCTTGTAATATTCCAATCTATCGTTCTCAGATTCTAATCCATTGTTGTAAATTTCCAATCTGTCGTTCTCAGATCCTGATCCATTGTTATAATATTCCATTCTATCGTTCACAGATGCTGATCCATTTTTGTAATTTTCCAATCAATTCTTCTCAGATTCTGATCCAATGATGTAATATTCCAATGAATCGTTCTCAGATACAGATCCATTGTTGTAATATTCCAATCTGTCATTCTCAGATTCTAATCCATTATTGTAAATTTCCAATCTATCGTTCTCAGATCCTGATCCATTGTTATAATATTCCAATCAATCGTTCACAGATGTTGATCCATTTTTGTAATTTTCCAATCAATTCTTCTCAGATTCTGATCCATTGTTGTAATATTCCAATCTATTGATCTGACATTCTGATCCATTGTTGTAATATTCCAATCTATCATTCTCAGATTCTGATCCATTGTTGTAATATTCCAATCTATTGTTCGCAGATTCTGATCCATTGTTATAATATTCCTATCTATCTTGCACAGATTCTGTTCCATTGTTGTAAAATTCCAATCTATCATTCTCAAATTCTGATCCATAGTTGCTCTATTCCAATCTATCGTTCTCAGATTCTGATCCAGTGTTGTAATATTCCATTCTATCAATCACAGATTTTGATCCATTGTTGTAATATTCCAATCAATCGGTCTCAGATTCTGATCTATTCTTCTAATATTCCAATCTATCATTCTCAGATTCTGATCCATTGTTGTAATATTCCAATCTATCATTCTCAGCCTCTGATCCATTGTTGTAATATTCCAATCTATCATTCTCAGATTCTGATCCATAGTTGTAATCTTCCAATCTATTGCTCTCAGATTCTGATCCATACTTCAAATATTCCAATTTATTATTCACAGATTCTGTTCCATTCTTCTAATATTCCAATCTATTGTTCTCAGATTCTGATTTATTGTTGTAATATTCGAATCTATCATTCTCAGATTCTGACCAATTGTTGTAATATTCCAATCTATTGTTCTCAGATTCTAATCTATAGTTGTAATATTCCAATCTCTCGTTCTCAGATTCTAATCCATTGTTGTAATATTCCAATTTTTCGTTCTGAGATTTTGAAACATAGTTTTAATATTCCAATCTATCTTTCTCAGATTCCAATCCATTATTTTAATGTTCCAATCGAACGTTCTCTGATTCTGATCCAAAATTGCAATATTCCAATCTATCGTTCTCACATTCTGATCCAATGTTGTAATATTCCAATGAATCGTTCTCAGATAAAGATCCATTGTTGTAATATTCCAATCTGTCATTCTCAGATTCTAATCTATTGTTGTAAATTTCCAATCTATCGTTCTCAGATCCTGATCCATTGTTATAATATTCCAATCTATCGTTCACAGATGTTGATACATTTTTGTAATTTTCCAATCAATTCTTCTCAGATTCTGATCCATTGTTGTAATATTCCAGTCTATTGATCTGACATTCTGATCCATTGTTGTAATATTCCAAGCTATCATTCTCAGATTCTGATCCCTTGTTGTAGTATTCCAATCTATCGTTTTGAGAATCCGATCCATTGTTGTAATATTCCAATCTATCGTTCTCACATTCTGACCCATTGTTGTAAATTTCCAATCTATCGTTCTCACATTCTGATCCATTGTTGTAAATTTCCAAGCTATCGTTCTCAGATTCTGATCCATTTTTCTAATACTTCAATCTATCGTTCTCCATTTCCAATCCATTGTTTTAATAGTCTCATCAATCATTCTCATATTCTGATCCATTGTTGTAATATTCCAATCTATGATTCTCAGATTCTGATCCATTGTTATAATATTCCTCTCTATCTTTCACAGATTCTGTTCCATTGTTGTAATATTCCAATCTATCATTCTCAAATTCTGATCCATAGTTGTTCTATTCCAATCTATCGTTCTCAGATTCTGATCCAGTGTTGTAGTATTCCAATCTATCTTTCTCAGATTCCTATCCTTTGTTGTAATATTCCAATCTATCGTTCTCAGATCCTGATCCATTGTTATAATATTCCAATCTATCGTTCACAGAAGCTGATCCATTTTTGTAATTTTCCAATCAATTCTTCTCAGATTCTGATCCATTGTTGTAATATTCCATCTATTGATCTGACATTCTGATCCATTGTTGTAATATTCCAATCTATCATTCTCAGATTCTGATCCATTGTTGTAATATTCCAATCTATTGTTCGCAGATTCTGATCCATTGTTATAATATTCCTATCTATCTTTCACAGATTCTGTTCCATTGTTGTAAAATTCCAATCTAAAATTCTCAAATTCTGATCCATAGTTGGTCTATTCCAATCTATCGTTCTCAGATTCTGATCCAGTGTTGTAATATTCCATTCTATCAATCACAGATTCTGATCCATTGTTGTAATATTCCAATCAATCGGTCTCAGATTCTGGTCTATTCTTCTAATATTCCAATCTATCATTCTCAGATTCTGATCCATTGCTGTAATATTCCAATCTATCATTCTCAGCCTCTGATCCATTGTTGTAATATTCCAATCTATCCTTCTCAGATTCTGATCCATAGTTGTAATCTTCCAATCTATTGCTCTCAGATTCTGATCAATTGTTGTAATATCCCAATCTATTGTTCTCAGATTCTAATCCATAGTTGTAATATTCCAATCTGTCGTTCTCAGATTCTAATCCATTGTTGTAATATTCCAATTTTTCGTTCTGAGATTTTGAAACATACTTTTAATATTCCAAACTATCTTTCTCAGATTCCAATCCATTATTTTAATATTCCAATCGACCGTTCTCTGATTCTGATCCAAAATTGCAATATTCCAATCTATCGTTCTCAGATTCTAATCCATTGTTGTAAATTTCCAATCTGTCGTTCTCAGATCCTGATCCATTGTTATAATATTCCATTCTATCGTTCACAGATGCTGATCCATTTTTGTAATTTTCCAATCAATTCTTCTCAGATTCTGATCCATTGTTGTAATATTCCAATCTATTGATCTGACATTCTGATCCATTGTTGTAATATTCCAATCTATTGTTCTCAGATTCTGATCCAATGTTATAATATTCCTAGCGATCTTTCACAGATTCTGTTCCATTGTTGTAATATTCCAATCTATCATTCTCAAATTCTGATCCATATTTGTTCTATTCCAATCTATCGTTCTCAGATTCTGATCCAGTGTTGTAATAATCCAATCTATCTTTCTCCGATTCCTATCCATTATTGTAATATTCCAATCTATTGTTCTCAGATCCTGATCCATTGTTATAATATTCCAATATATCGTTCACAGATGCTGATCCATTTTTGTAATTTTCCAATCAATTCTTCTCAGATTCTGATCCATTGTTGTAATTTTCCAATCTATGGATCTGACCTTCTGATCCATTGTTGTAATATTCCAAGCTATCATTCTCAGATTCTGATCCCTTGTTGTAGTCTTCCAATCTATCGTTCTGAGAATCCGATCCATTGTTGTAATATTCCAATCTATCGTTATCACATTCTGATCCATTGTTGTAAAATTCCAATCTATCGTTCGCATATTCCGATCCAAAGTTTTAATAATCGAATTAGTCGTTCCTAGATTCTGATCCATTGTTGTAAAATTCCAATCTATCGTTCTCAGATTCCGATCCATTGTTGTAATATCCCAATCTATTGTTCTCAGATTCTGATCCATTCTTGTCATATTCCAATCTGTCGTTCAGAGAATCCGATCCATTCTTGTAATATTCCAATCTATCGTTCTCACATTCTGATCCATTGTTGTAATATTCCAATCTATCGATCACAGATTCTGATCCATTGTTGTAATATTCCAATCTATCATTCTCAGCCTCCGATCCATTGTTGTAATATTCCAATCTATCATTCTCAGATTCTGATCTATAGTTGTAATCTTCCAATCTATTGCTCTCAGATTCTGTTCCATACTTCAAATATTCCAATTTATTATTCACAGATTCTGTTCCATTCTTCTAATATTCCAATCTATTGTTCTCAGATTCTGATCCATTGTTGTAATATTCGAATCTATCATTCTCAGATTCTGACCAATTGTTGTAATATTCCAATCTATTGTTCTCAGATTCTAATCCATAGTTGTAATATTCCAATCTGTCGTTCTCAGATTCTCATCCATTGTTGTAATATTCCAATCTATTGTTCTCAGATTCTGATCCAATGTTATAATATTCCTAGCTATCTTTCACAGATTCTGTTCCATTGTTATAATATTCCAATTTATCATTTTCAAATTCTGATCCATATTTGTTCTATTCCAATCTATCGTTCTCAGATTCTGATCCAGTGTTGTAATAATCCAATCTATCTTTCTCAGATTCCTATCCATTGTTGTAATATTCCAATCTATTGTTCTCAGATCCTGATCCATTGTTATAATATTCCAATCTATCGTTCACTGATGCTGATCCATTTTTGTAATTTTCCAATCAATTCTTCACAGATTCTGATCCATTGTTGTAATTTTCCAATCTATGGATCTGATTTTCTGATCTATTGTTGTAATATTCCAAGCTATCATTCTCAGATTCTGATCCCTTGTTGTAGTATTCCAATCTATCGTTCTGAGAATCCGATCCATTGTTGTAATATTCCAATCTATCGTTCTCACATTCTGATCCATTGTTGTAAATTTCCAATCTATCGTTCTCACATTCTGATCCATTGTTGTAAATTTCCAATCTATCGTTCTCAGATCCTGATCCATTGTTGTAATATTCCAATCTATCGTTCACAGATGCTGATCCATTTTTGTAATTTTCCAATCAATTCTTCTCAGATTCTGATCCATGTTTTAATATTCCAATCTATTGATCTGACATTCTGATCCATTGTTGTAATATTCCAATCTATCATTCTCAGATTCTGATCCATTGTTGTAATATTCCAATCTATTGTTCTCAGATTCTGATCCATTGTTATAATATTCCTATCAATCTTTCACAGATTCTGTTCCATTGTTGTAATATTCCAATCTATCATTCTCAAATTCTGATCCATAGTTGTTCTATTCCAATCTATCGTTCTCAGATTCTGATCCAGTGTTGTAATATTCCACTCTATCTTTCTCAGATTCCTATCCATTGTTGTAATATTCCAATCTATTTTTCTCAGATCCTGATCCATTGTTATAATATTCCAATCCATCATTCACAGTTGCTGATCCATTTTTGTAATTTTCCAATCAATTCTTCTCAGATTCTGATCCATTGTTGTAATTTTCCAATCTATGGATCTGACATTCTGATCCATTGTTGTAATATTCCAAGCTATCATTCTCAGATTCTGATCCCTTGTTGTAGTATTCCAATCCATCGTTCTGAGAATCCGATCCATTGTTGTAATATTCCAATCTATCGTTTTCACATTCTGACCCATTGTTGTAAATTTCCAATCTATCGTTCTCACATTCTGATCCATTGTTGTAAATTTCCAATCTATCGTTCTCAGATTCTGATCCATTTTTCTAATAATCCAATCTATGGTTCTCCGTTTCCAATCCATTGTTTTAATAGTCTCATCAATCATTCTCTTATTCTGATCCATTGTTGTAATATTCCAATCTATCGTTCCCACATTCCGAACCAAAGTTGTCATATTCCAATCTATCATTCACAGATTCTGATCCATTGTTGTAAAATTCCAATCTATCGTTCGCATATTCCGATCCAAAGTTTTAATAATCGAATTAGTCGTTCATAGATTCTGATCCATTGTTGTAAAATTCCAATCTATCGTTCTCAGATTCCGATCCATTGTTGTAATATCCCAATCTATTGTTCTCAGATTCTGATCCATTCTTGTCATATTCCAATCTGTCGTTCAGAGAATCCGATCCATTCTTGTAATATTCCAATCTATCGTTCTCACATTCAGATCCATTGTTGTAATATTCCAATCAATCGGTCTCAGATTCTGATCTATTCTTCTAATATTCCAATCTATCATTCTCTGATTCTGATCCATTGTTGTAATATTCCAATCTATCATTCTCAGCCTCTGATCCATTGTTGTAATATTCCAATCTATCATTCTCAGATTCTGATCTATAGTTGTAATCTTCCAATCTATTGCTCTCAGATTCTGTTCCATACGTCAAATATTCCAATTTATTATTCACAGATTCTGTTCCATTCTTCTAATATTCCAATCTATTGTTCTCAGATTCTGATTTATTGTTGTAATATTCGAATCTATCATTCTCAGATTCTGACCAATTGTTGTAATATTCCAATCTATTGTTCTCAGATTCTAATCCATAGTTGTAATATTCCAATCTGTCGTTCTCAGATTCTAATCCATTGTTGTAATATTCCAATTTTTCGTTCTGAGATTTTGAAACATAGTTTTAATATTCCAATCTATCTTTCTCAGATTACAATCCATTATTTTAATGTTCCAATCGAACGTTCTCTGATTCTGATCCAAAATTGCAATATTCCAATCTATCGTTCTCACATTCTGATCCAATGTTGTAATATTCCAATGAATCGTTCTCAGATAAAGATCCATTGTTGTAATATTCCAATCTATCGTTATCACATTCTGATCCATTGTTGTAAAATTCCAATCTATCGTTCGCATATTCCGATCCAAAGTTTTAATAATCGAATTAGTCGTTCCTATATTCTGATCCATTGTTGTAAAATTCCAATCTATCGTTCTCAGATTCCGATCCATTGTTGTAATATCCCAATCTATTGTTCTCAGATTCTGATCCATTCTTGTCATATTCCAATCTGTCGTTCAGAGAATCCGATCCATTCTTGTAATATTCCAATCTATCGTTCTCACATTCTGATCCATTGTTGTAATATTCCAATCTATCGATCACAGATTCTGATCCATTGTTGTAATATTCCAATCTATCATTCTCAGCCTCCGATCCATTGTTGTAATATTCCAATCTATCATTCTCAGATTCTGATCTATAGTTGTAATCTTCCAATCTATTGCTCTCAGATTCTGTTCCATACTTCAAATATTCCAATTTATTATTCACAGATTCTGTTCCATTCTTCTAATATTCCAATCTATTGTTCTCAGATTCTGATCCATTGTTGTAATATTCGAATCTATCATTCTCAGATTCTGACCAATTGTTGTAATATTCCAATCTATTGTTCTCAGATTCTAATCCATAGTTGTAATATTCCAATCTGTCGTTCTCAGATTCTAATCCATTGTTGTAATATTCCAATTTTTCGTTCTGAGATTTTGAAACATAGTTTTAATATTCCAATCTATCTTTCTCAGATTCCAATCCATTATTTTAATATTCCAATGGACCGTTCTCTGATTCTGATCCAAAATTGCAATATTCCAATCTATCGTTCTCACATTCTGATCCAATGTTGTAATATTCCAATGAATCGTTCTCAGATACAGATCCATTGTTGTAATATTCCAATCTGTCATTCTCAGATTCTAATCCATTATTGTAAATTTCCAATCTATCGTTCTCAGATCCTGATCCATTGTTATAATATTCCAATCAATCGTTCACAGATGTTGATCCATTTTTGTAATTTTCCAATCAATTCTTCTCAGATTCTGATCCATTGTTGTAATATTCCAATCTATTGATCTGACATTCTGATCCATTGTTGTAATATTCCAATCTATCATTCTCAGATTCTGATCCATTGTTGTAATATTCCAATCTATTGTTCGCAGATTCTGATCCATTGTTATAATATTCCTATCTATCTTGCACAGATTCTGTTCCATTGTTGTAAAATTCCAATCTATCATTCTCAAATTCTGATCCATAGTTGCTCTATTCCAATCTATCGTTCTCAGATTCTGATCCAGTGTTGTAATATTCCATTCTATCAATCACAGATTTTGATCCATTGTTGTAATATTCCAATCAATCGGTCTCAGATTCTGATCTATTCTTCTAATATTCCAATCTATCATTCTCAGATTCTGATCCATTGTTGTAATATTCCAATCTATCATTCTCAGCCTCTGATCCATTGTTGTAATATTCCAATCTATCATTCTCAGATTCTGATCCATAGTTGTAATCTTCCAATCTATTGCTCTCAGATTCTGATCCATACTTCAAATATTCCAATTTATTATTCACAGATTCTGTTCCATTCTTCTAATATTCCAATCTATTGTTCTCAGATTCTGATTTATTGTTGTAATATTCGAATCTATCATTCTCAGATTCTGACCAATTGTTGTAATATTCCAATCTATTGTTCTCAGATTCTAATCCATAGTTGTAATATTCCAATCTGTCGTTCTCAGATTCTAATCCATTGTTGTAATATTCCAATTTTTCGTTCTGAGATTTTGAAACATAGTTTTAATATTCCAATCTATCTTTCTCAGATTCCAATCCATTATTTTAATGTTCCAATCGAACGTTCTCTGATTCTGATCCAAAATTGCAATATTCCAATCTATCGTTCTCACATTCTGATCCAATGTTGTAATATTCCAATGAATCGTTCTCAGATAAAGATCCATTGTTGTAATATTCCAATCTGTCATTCTCAGATTCTAATCTATTGTTGTAAATTTCCAATCTATCGTTCTCAGATCCTGATCCATTGTTATAATATTCCAATCTATCGTTCACAGATGTTGATACATTTTTGTAATTTTCCAATCAATTCTTCTCAGATTCTGATCCATTGTTGTAATATTCCAGTCTATTGATCTGACATTCTGATCCATTGTTGTAATATTCCAAGCTATCATTCTCAGATTCTGATCCCTTGTTGTAGTATTCCAATCTATCGTTTTGAGAATCCGATCCATTGTTGTAATATTCCAATCTATCGTTCTCACATTCTGACCCATTGTTGTAAATTTCCAATCTATCGTTCTCACATTCTGATCCATTGTTGTAAATTTCCAAGCTATCGTTCTCAGATTCTGATCCATTTTTCTAATACTTCAATCTATCGTTCTCCATTTCCAATCCATTATTTTAATAGTCTCATCAATCATTCTCATATTCTGATCCATTGTTGTAATATTCCAATCTATGATTCTCAGATTCTGATCCATTGTTATAATATTCCTCTCTATCTTTCACAGATTCTGTTCCATTGTTGTAATATTCCAATCTATCATTCTCAAATTCTGATCCATAGTTGTTCTATTCCAATCTATCGTTCTCAGATTCTGATCCAGTGTTGTAGTATTCCAAACTATCTTTCTCAGATTCCTATCCATTGTTGTAATATTCCAATCTATCGTTCTCAGATCCTGATCCATTGTTATAATATTCCAATCTATCGTTCACAGAAGCTGATCCATTTTTGTAATTTTCCAATCAATTCTTCTCAGATTCTGATCCATTGTTGTAATATTCCAATCTATTGATCTGACATTCTGATCCATTGTTGTAATATTCCAATCTATCATTCTCAGATTCTGATCCATTGTTGTAATATTCCAATCTATTGTTCGCAGATTCTGATCCATTGTTATAATATTCCTATCTATCTTTCACAGATTCTGTTCCATTGTTGTAAAATTCCAATCTAAAATTCTCAAATTCTGATCCATAGTTGGTCTATTCCAATCTATCGTTCTCAGATTCTGATCCAGTGTTGTAATATTCCATTCTATCAATCACAGATTCTGATCCATTGTTGTAATATTCCAATCAATCGGTCTCAGATTCTGGTCTATTCTTCTAATATTCCAATCTATCATTCTCAGATTCTGATCCATTGCTGTAATATTCCAATCTATCATTCTCAGCCTCTGATCCATTGTTGTAATATTCCAATCTATCCTTCTCAGATTCTGATCCATAGTTGTAATCTTCCAATCTATTGCTCTCAGATTCTGCTCCATACTTCAAATATTCCAATTTATTATTCACAGATTCTGTTCCATTCTTCTAATATTCCAATCTATTGTTCTCAGATTCTGATCCATTGTTGTAATATTCGAATCTATCATTCTCAGATTCTGATCAATTGTTGTAATATCCCAATCTATTGTTCTCAGATTCTAATCCATAGTTGTAATATTCCAATCTGTCGTTCTCAGATTCTAATCCATTGTTGTAATATTACAATTTTTCGTTCTGAGATTTTGAAACATAGTTTTAATATTCCAATCTATCTTTCTCAGATTCCAATCCATTATTTTAATATTCCAATGGACCGTTCTCTGATTCTGATCCAAAATTGCAATATTCCAATCTATCGTTCTCAGATTCTAATCCATTGTTGTAAATTTCCAATCTGTCGTTCTCAGATCCTGATCCATTGTTATAATATTCCATTCTATCGTTCACAGATGCTGATCCATTTTTGTAATTTTCCAATCAATTCTTCTCAGATTCTGATCCAATGATGTAATATTCCAATGAATCGTTCTCAGATACAGATCCATTGTTGTAATATTCCAATCTGTCATTCTCAGATTCTAATCCATTATTGTAAATTTCCAATCTATCGTTCTCAGATCCTGATCCATTGTTATAATATTCCAATCAATCGTTCACAGATGTTGATCCATTTTTGTAATTTTCCAATCAATTCTTCTCAGATTCTGATCCATTGTTGTAATATTCCAATCTATTGATCTGACATTCTGATCCATTGTTGTAATATTCCAATCTATCATTCTCAGATTCTGATCCATTGTTGTAATATTCCAATCTATTGTTCGCAGATTCTGATCCATTGTTATAATATTCCTATCTATCTTGCACAGATTCTGTTCCATTGTTGTAAAATTCCAATCTATCATTCTCAAATTCTGATCCATAGTTGCTCTATTCCAATCTATCGTTCTCAGATTCTGATCCAGTGTTGTAATATTCCATTCTATCAATCACAGATTTTGATCCATTGTTGTAATATTCCAATCAATCGGTCTCAGATTCTGATCTATTCTTCTAATATTCCAATCTATCATTCTCAGATTCTGATCCATTGTTGTAATATTCCAATCTATCATTCCCAGCCTCTGATCCATTGTTGTAATATTCCAATCTATCATTCTCAGATTCTGATCCATAGTTGTAATCTTCCAATCTATTGCTCTCAGATTCTGATCCATACTTCAAATATTCCAATTTATTATTCACAGATTCTGTTCCATTCTTCTAATATTCCAATCTATTGTTCTCAGATTCTGATTTATTGTTGTAATATTCGAATCTATCATTCTCAGATTCTGACCAATTGTTGTAATATTCCAATCTATTGTTCTCAGATTCTAATCTATAGTTGTAATATTCCAATCTCTCGTTCTCAGATTCTAATCCATTGTTGTAATATTCCAATTTTTCGTTCTGAGATTTTGAAACATAGTTTTAATATTCCAATCTATCTTTCTCAGATTCCAATCCATTATTTTAATGTTCCAATCGAACGTTCTCTGATTCTGATCCAAAATTGCAATATTCCAATCTATCGTTCTCACATTCTGATCCAATGTTGTAATATTCCAATGAATCGTTCTCAGATAAAGATCCATTGTTGTAATATTCCAATCTGTCATTCTCAGATTCTAATCTATTGTTGTAAATTTCCAATCTATCGTTCTCAGATCCTGATCCATTGTTATAATATTCCAATCTATCGTTCACAGATGTTGATACATTTTTGTAATTTTCCAATCAATTCTTCTCAGATTCTGATCCATTGTTGTAATATTCCAGTCTATTGATCTGACATTCTGATCCATTGTTGTAATATTCCAAGCTATCATTCTCAGATTCTGATCCCTTGTTGTAGTATTCCAATCTATCGTTTTGAGAATCCGATCCATTGTTGTAATATTCCAATCTATCGTTCTCACATTCTGACCCATTGTTGTAAATTTCCAATCTATCGTTCTCACATTCTGATCCATTGTTGTAAATTTCCAAGCTATCGTTCTCAGATTCTGATCCATTTTTCTAATACTTCAATCTATCGTTCTCCATTTCCAATCCATTGTTTTAATAGTCTCATCAATCATTCTCATATTCTGATCCATTGTTGTAATATTCCAATCTATGATTCTCAGATTCTGATCCATTGTTATAATATTCCTCTCTATCTTTCACAGATTCTGTTCCATTGTTGTAATATTCCAATCTATCATTCTCAAATTCTGATCCATAGTTGTTCTATTCCAATCTATCGTTCTCAGATTCTGATCCAGTGTTGTAGTATTCCAATCTATCTTTCTCAGATTCCTATCCTTTGTTGTAATATTCCAATCTATCGTTCTCAGATCCTGATCCATTGTTATAATATTCCAATCTATCGTTCACAGAAGCTGATCCATTTTTGTAATTTTCCAATCAATTCTTCTCAGATTCTGATCCATTGTTGTAATATTCCAATCTATTGATCTGACATTCTGATCCATTGTTGTAATATTCCAATCTATCATTCTCAGATTCTGATCCATTGTTGTAATATTCCAATCTATTGTTCGCAGATTCTGATCCATTGTTATAATATTCCTATCTATCTTTCACAGATTCTGTTCCATTGTTGTAAAATTCCAATCTAAAATTCTCAAATTCTGATCCATAGTTGGTCTATTCCAATCTATCGTTCTCAGATTCTGATCCAGTGTTGTAATATTCCATTCTATCAATCACAGATTCTGATCCATTGTTGTAATATTCCAATCAATCGGTCTCAGATTCTGGTCTATTCTTCTAATATTCCAATCTATCATTCTCAGATTCTGATCCATTGCTGTAATATTCCAATCTATCATTCTCAGCCTCTGATCCATTGTTGTAATATTCCAATCTATCCTTCTCAGATTCTGATCCATAGTTGTAATCTTCCAATCTATTGCTCTCAGATTCTGATCAATTGTTGTAATATCCCAATCTATTGTTCTCAGATTCTAATCCATAGTTGTAATATTCCAATCTGTCGTTCTCAGATTCTAATCCATTGTTGTAATATTCCAATTTTTCGTTCTGAGATTTTGAAACATACTTTTAATATTCCAAACTATCTTTCTCAGATTCCAATCCATTATTTTAATATTCCAATCGACCGTTCTCTGATTCTGATCCAAAATTGCAATATTCCAATCTATCGTTCTCAGATTCTAATCCATTGTTGTAAATTTCCAATCTGTCATTCTCAGATCCTGATCCATTGTTATAATATTCCATTCTATCGTTCACAGATGCTGATCCATTTTTGTAATTTTCCAATCAATTCTTCTCAGATTCTGATCCATTGTTGTAATATTCCAATCTATTGATCTGACATTCTGATCCATTGTTGTAATATTCCAATCTATTGTTCTCAGATTCTGATCCAATGTTATAATATTCCTAGCGATCTTTCACAGATTCTGTTCCATTGTTGTAATATTCCAATCTATCATTCTCAAATTCTGATCCATATTTGTTCTATTCCAATCTATCGTTCTCAGATTCTGATCCAGTGTTGTAATAATCCAATCTATCTTTCTCCGATTCCTATCCATTATTGTAATATTCCAATCTATTGTTCTCAGATCCTGATCCATTGTTATAATATTCCAATATATCGTTCACAGATGCTGATCCATTTTTGTAATTTTCCAATCAATTCTTCTCAGATTCTGATCCATTGTTGTAATTTTCCAATCTATGGATCTGACCTTCTGATCCATTGTTGTAATATTCCAAGCTATCATTCTCAGATTCTGATCCCTTGTTGTAGTATTCCAATCTATCGTTCTGAGAATCCGATCCATTGTTGTAATATTCCAATCTATCGTTATCACATTCTGATCCATTGTTGTAAAATTCCAATCTATCGTTCGCATATTCCGATCCAAAGTTTTAATAATCGAATTAGTCGTTCCTAGATTCTGATCCATTGTTGTAAAATTCCAATCTATCGTTCTCAGATTCCGATCCATTGTTGTAATATCCCAATCTATTGTTCTCAGATTCTGATCCATTCTTGTCATATTCCAATCTGTCGTTCAGAGAATCCGATCCATTCTTGTAATATTCCAATCTATCGTTCTCACATTCTGATCCATTGTTGTAATATTCCAATCTATCGATCACAGATTCTGATCCATTGTTGTAATATTCCAATCTATCATTCTCAGCCTCCGATCCATTGTTGTAATATTCCAATCTATCATTCTCAGATTCTGATCTATAGTTGTAATCTTCCAATCTATTGCTCTCAGATTCTGTTCCATACTTCAAATATTCCAATTTATTATTCACAGATTCTGTTCCATTCTTCTAATATTCCAATCTATTGTTCTCAGATTCTGATCCATTGTTGTAATATTCGAATCTATCATTCTCAGATTCTGACCAATTGTTGTAATATTCCAATCTATTGTTCTCAGATTCTAATCCATAGTTGTAATATTCCAATCTGTCGTTCTCAGATTCTAATCCATTGTTGTAATATTCCAATTTTTCGTTCTGAGATTTTGAAACATAGTTTTAATATTCCAATCTATCTTTCTCAGATTCCAATCCATTATTTTAATATTCCAATGGACCGTTCTCTGATTCTGATCCAAAATTGCAATATTCCAATCTATCGTTCTCACATTCTGATCCAATGTTGTAATATTCCAATGAATCGTTCTCAGATACAGATCCATTGTTGTAATATTCCAATCTGTCATTCTCAGATTCTAATCCATTATTGTAAATTTCCAATCTATCGTTCTCAGATCCTGATCCATTGTTATAATATTCCAATCAATCGTTCACAGATGTTGATCCATTTTTGTAATTTTCCAATCAATTCTTCTCAGATTCTGATCCATTGTTGTAATATTCCAATCTATTGATCTGACATTCTGATCCATTGTTGTAATATTCCAATCTATCATTCTCAGATTCTGATCCATTGTTGTAATATTCCAATCTATTGTTCGCAGATTCTGATCCATTGTTATAATATTCCTATCTATCTTGCACAGATTCTGTTCCATTGTTGTAAAATTCCAATCTATCATTCTCAAATTCTGTTCCATAGTTGCTCTATTCCAATCTATCGTTCTCAGATTCTGATCCAGTGTTGTAATATTCCATTCTATCAATCACAGATTTTGATCCATTGTTGTAATATTCCAATCAATCGGTCTCAGATTCTGATCTATTCTTCTAATATTCCAATCTATCATTCTCAGATTCTGATCCATTGTTGTAATATTCCAATCTATCATTCTCAGCCTCTGATCCATTGTTGTAATATTCCAATCTATCATTCTCAGATTCTGATCCATAGTTGTAATCTTCCAATCTATTGCTCTCAGATTCTGATCCATACTTCAAATATTCCAATTTATTATTCACAGATTCTGTTCCATTCTTCTAATATTCCAATCTATTGTTCTCAGATTCTGATTTATTGTTGTAATATTCGAATCTATCATTCTCAGATTCTGACCAATTGTTGTAATATTCCAATCTATTGTTCTCAGATTCTAATCCATAGTTGTAATATTCCAATCTCTCGTTCTCAGATTCTAATCCATTGTTGTAATATTCCAATTTTTCGTTCTGAGATTTTGAAACATAGTTTTAATATTCCAATCTATCTTTCTCAGATTCCAATCCATTATTTTAATGTTCCAATCGAACGTTCTCTGATTCTGATCCAAAATTGCAATATTCCAATCTATCGTTCTCACATTCTGATCCAATGTTGTAATATTCCAATGAATCGTTCTCAGATACAGATCCATTGTTGTAATATTCCAATCTGTCATTCTCAGATTCTAATCCATTATTGTAAATTTCCAATCTATCGTTCTCAGATCCTGATCCATTGTTATAATATTCCAATCAATCGTTCACAGATGTTGATCCATTTTTGTAATTTTCCAATCAATTCTTCTCAGATTCTGATCCATTGTTGTAATATTCCAATCTATTGATCTGACATTCTGATCCATTGTTGTAATATTCCAATCTATCATTCTCAGATTCTGATCCATTGTTGTAATATTCCAATCTATTGTTCGCAGATTCTGATCCATTGTTATAATATTCCTATCTATCTTGCACAGATTCTGTTCCATTGTTGTAAAATTCCAATCTATCATTCTCAAATTCTGTTCCATAGTTGCTCTATTCCAATCTATCGTTCTCAGATTCTGATCCAGTGTTGTAATATTCCATTCTATCAATCACAGATTTTGATCCATTGTTGTAATATTCCAATCAATCGGTCTCAGATTCTGATCTATTCTTCTAATATTCCAATCTATCATTCTCAGATTCTGATCCATTGTTGTAATATTCCAATCTATCATTCTCAGCCTCTGATCCATTGTTGTAATATTCCAATCTATCATTCTCAGATTCTGATCCATAGTTGTAATCTTCCAATCTATTGCTCTCAGATTCTGATCCATACTTCAAATATTCCAATTTATTATTCACAGATTCTGTTCCATTCTTCTAATATTCCAATCTATTGTTCTCAGATTCTGATTTATTGTTGTAATATTCGAATCTATCATTCTCAGATTCTGACCAATTGTTGTAATATTCCAATCTATTGTTCTCAGATTCTAATCCATAGTTGTAATATTCCAATCTCTCGTTCTCAGATTCTAATCCATTGTTGTAATATTCCAATTTTTCGTTCTGAGATTTTGAAACATAGTTTTAATATTCCAATCTATCTTTCTCAGATTCCAATCCATTATTTTAATGTTCCAATCGAACGTTCTCTGATTCTAATCCAAAATTGCAATATTCCAATCTATCGTTCTCACATTCTGATCCAATGTTGTAATATTCCAATGAATCGTTCTCAGATAAAGATCCATTGTTGTAATATTCCAATCTGTCATTCTCAGATTCTAATCTATTGTTGTAAATTTCCAATCTATCGTTCTCAGATCCTGATCCATTGTTATAATATTCCAATCTATCGTTCACAGATGTTGATACATTTTTGTAATTTTCCAATCAATTCTTCTCAGATTCTGATCCATTGTTGTAATATTCCAGTCTATTGATCTGACATTCTGATCCATTGTTGTAATATTCCAAGCTATCATTCTCAGATTCTGATCCCTTGTTGTAGTATTCCAATCTATCGTTTTGAGAATCCGATCCATTGTTGTAATATTCCAATCTATCGTTCTCACATTCTGACCCATTGTTGTAAATTTCCAATCTATCGTTCTCACATTCTGATCCATTGTTGTAAATTTCCAAGCTATCGTTCTCAGATTCTGATCCATTTTTCTAATACTTCAATCTATCGTTCTCCATTTCCAATCCATTGTTTTAATAGTCTCATCAATCATTCTCATATTCTGATCCATTGTTGTAATATTCCAATCTATGATTCTCAGATTCTGATCCATTGTTATAATATTCCTCTCTATCTTTCACAGATTCTGTTCCATTGTTGTAATATTCCAATCTATCATTCTCAAATTCTGATCCATAGTTGTTCTATTCCAATCTATCGTTCTCAGATTCTGATCCAGTGTTGTAGTATTCCAAACTATCTTTCTCAGATTCCTATCCATTGTTGTAATATTCCAATCTATCGTTCTCAGATCCTGATCCATTGTTATAATATTCCAATCTATCGTTCACAGAAGCTGATCCATTTTTGTAATTTTCCAATCAATTCTTCTCAGATTCTGATCCATTGTTGTAATATTCCAATCTATTGATCTGACATTCTGATCCATTGTTGTAATATTCCAATCTATCATTCTCAGATTCTGATCCATTGTTGTAATATTCCAATCTATTGTTCTCAGATTCTGATCCATTGTTGTAATATTCGAATCTATCATTCTCAGATTCTGATCAATTGTTGTAATATCCCAATCTATTGTTCTCAGATTCTAATCCATAGTTGTAATATTCCAATCTGTCGTTCTCAGATTCTAATCCATTGTTGTAATATTCCAATTTTTCGTTCTGAGATTTTGAAACATAGTTTTAATATTCCAATCTATCTTTCTCAGATTCCAATCCATTATTTTAATATTCCAATCGACCGTTCTCTGATTCTGATCCAAAATTGCAATATTCCAATCTATCGTTCTCAGATTCTAATCCATTGTTGTAAATTTCCAATCTGTCGTTCTCAGATCCTGATCCATTGTTATAATATTCCATTCTATCGTTCACAGATGCTGATCCATTTTTGTAATTTTCCAATCAATTCTTCTCAGATTCTGATCCATTGTTGTAATATTCCAATCTATTGATCTGACATTCTGATCCATTGTTGTAATATTCCAATCTATTGTTCTCAGATTCTGATCCAATGTTATAATATTCCTAGCGATCTTTCACAGATTCTGTTCCATTGTTGTAATATTCCAATCTATCATTCTCAAATTCTGATCCATATTTGTTCTATTCCAATCTATCGTTCTCAGATTCTGATCCAGTGTTGTAATAATCCAATCTATCTTTCTCCGATTCCTATCCATTATTGTAATATTCCAATCTATTGTTCTCAGATCCTGATCCATTGTTATAATATTCCAATATATCGTTCACAGATGCTGATCCATTTTTGTAATTTTCCAATCAATTCTTCTCAGATTCTGATCCATTGTTGTAATTTTCCAATCTATGGATCTGACCTTCTGATCCATTGTTGTAATATTCCAAGCTATCATTCTCAGATTCTGATCCCTTGTTGTAGTATTCCAATCTATCGTTCTGAGAATCCGATCCATTGTTGTAATATTCCAATCTATCGTTATCACATTCTGATCCATTGTTGTAAAATTCCAATCTATCGTTCGCATATTCCGATCCAAAGTTTTAATAATCGAATTAGTCGTTCCTAGATTCTGATCCATTGTTGTAAAATTCCAATCTATCGTTCTCAGATTCCGATCCATTGTTGTAATATCCCAATCTATTGTTCTCAGATTCTGATCCATTCTTGTCATATTCCAATCTGTCGTTCAGAGAATCCGATCCATTCTTGTAATATTCCAATCTATCGTTCTCACATTCTGATCCATTGTTGTAATATTCCAATCTATCGATCACAGATTCTGATCCATTGTTGTAATATTCCAATCTATCATTCTCAGCCTCCGATCCATTGTTGTAATATTCCAATCTATCATTCTCAGATTCTGATCTATAGTTGTAATCTTCCAATCTATTGCTCTCAGATTCTGTTCCATACTTCAAATATTCCAATTTATTATTCACAGATTCTGTTCCATTCTTCTAATATTCCAATCTATTGTTCTCAGATTCTGATCCATTGTTGTAATATTCGAATCTATCATTCTCAGATTCTGACCAATTGTTGTAATATTCCAATCTATTGTTCTCAGATTCTAATCCATAGTTGTAATATTCCAATCTGTCGTTCTCAGATTCTAATCCATTGTTGTAATATTCCAATTTTTCGTTCTGAGATTTTGAAACATAGTTTTAATATTCCAATCTATCTTTCTCAGATTCCAATCCATTATTTTAATATTCCAATGGACCGTTCTCTGATTCTGATCCAAAATTGCAATATTCCAATCTATCGTTCTCACATTCTGATCCAATGTTGTAATATTCCAATGAATCGTTCTCAGATACAGATCCATTGTTGTAATATTCCAATCTGTCATTCTCAGATTCTAATCCATTATTGTAAATTTCCAATCTATCGTTCTCAGATCCTGATCCATTGTTATAATATTCCAATCAATCGTTCACAGATGTTGATCCATTTTTGTAATTTTCCAATCAATTCTTCTCAGATTCTGATCCATTGTTGTAATATTCCAATCTATTGATCTGACATTCTGATCCATTGTTGTAATATTCCAATCTATCATTCTCAGATTCTGATCCATTGTTGTAATATTCCAATCTATTGTTCGCAGATTCTGATCCATTGTTATAATATTCCTATCTATCTTGCACAGATTCTGTTCCATTGTTGTAAAATTCCAATCTATCATTCTCAAATTCTGATCCATAGTTGCTCTATTCCAATCTATCGTTCTCAGATTCTGATCCAGTGTTGTAATATTCCATTCTATCAATCACAGATTTTGATCCATTGTTGTAATATTCCAATCAATCGGTCTCAGATTCTGATCTATTCTTCTAATATTCCAATCTATCATTCTCAGATTCTGATCCATTGTTGTAATATTCCAATCTATCATTCTCAGCCTCTGATCCATTGTTGTAATATTCCAATCTATCATTCTCAGATTCTGATCCATAGTTGTAATCTTCCAATCTATTGCTCTCAGATTCTGATCCATACTTCAAATATTCCAATTTATTATTCACAGATTCTGTTCAATTCTTCTAATATTCCAATCTATTGTTCTCAGATTCTGATTTATTGTTGTAATATTCGAATCTATCATTCTCAGATTCTGACCAATTGTTGTAATATTCCAATCTATTGTTCTCAGATTCTAATCCATAGTTGTAATATTCCAATCTCTCGTTCTCAGATTCTAATCCATTGTTGTAATATTCCAATTTTTCGTTCTGAGATTTTGAAACATAGTTTTAATATTCCAATCTATCTTTCTCAGATTCCAATCCATTATTTTAATGTTCCAATCGAACGTTCTCTGATTCTGATCCAAAATTGCAATATTCCAATCTATCGTTCTCACATTCTGATCCAATGTTGTAATATTCCAATGAATCGTTCTCAGATAAAGATCCATTGTTGTAATATTCCAATCTGTCATTCTCAGATTCTAATCTATTGTTGTAAATTTCCAATCTATCGTTCTCAGATCCTGATCCATTGTTATAATATTCCAATCTATCGTTCACAGATGTTGATACATTTTTGTAATTTTCCAATCAATTCTTCTCAGATTCTGATCCATTGTTGTAATATTCCAGTCTATTGATCTGACATTCTGATCCATTGTTGTAATATTCCAAGCTATCATTCTCAGATTCTGATCCCTTGTTGTAGTATTCCAATCTATCGTTTTGAGAATCCGATCCATTGTTGTAATATTCCAATCTATCGTTCTCACATTCTGACCCATTGTTGTAAATTTCCAATCTATCGTTCTCACATTCTGATCCATTGTTGTAAATTTCCAAGCTATCGTTCTCAGATTCTGATCCATTTTTCTAATACTTCAATCTATCGTTCTCCATTTCCAATCCATTGTTTTAATAGTCTCATCAATCATTCTCATATTCTGATCCATTGTTGTAATATTCCAATCTATGATTCTCAGATTCTGATCCATTGTTATAATATTCCTCTCTATCTTTCACAGATTCTGTTCCATTGTTGTAATATTCCAATCTATCATTCTCAAATTCTGATCCATAGTTGTTCTATTCCAATCTATCGTTCTCAGATTCTGATCCAGTGTTGTAGTATTCCAAACTATCTTTCTCAGATTCCTATCCATTGTTGTAATATTCCAATCTATCGTTCTCAGATCCTGATCCATTGTTATAATATTCCAATCTATCGTTCACAGAAGCTGATCCATTTTTGTAATTTTCCAATCAATTCTTCTCAGATTCTGATCCATTGTTGTAATATTCCAATCTATTGATCTGACATTCTGATCCATTGTTGTAATATTCCAATCTATCATTCTCAGATTCTGATCCATTGTTGTAATATTCCAATCTATTGTTCGCAGATTCTGATCCATTGTTATAATATTCCTATCTATCTTTCACAGATTCTGTTCCATTGTTGTAAAATTCCAATCTAAAATTCTCAAATTCTGATCCATAGTTGGTCTATTCCAATCTATCGTTCTCAGATTCTGATCCAGTGTTGTAATATTCCATTCTATCAATCACAGATTCTGATCCATTGTTGTAATATTCCAATCAATCGGTCTCAGATTCTGGTCTATTCTTCTAATATTCCAATCTATCATTCTCAGATTCTGATCCATTGCTGTAATATTCCAATCTATCATTCTCAGCCTCTGATCCATTGTTGTAATATTCCAATCTATCCTTCTCAGATTCTGATCCATAGTTGTAATCTTCCAATCTATTGCTCTCAGATTCTGCTCCATACTTCAAATATTCCAATTTATTATTCACAGATTCTGTTCCATTCTTCTAATATTCCAATCTATTGTTCTCAGATTCTGATCCATTGTTGTAATATTCGAATCTATCATTCTCAGATTCTGATCAATTGTTGTAATATCCCAATCTATTGTTCTCAGATTCTAATCCATAGTTGTAATATTCCAATCTGTCGTTCTCAGATTCTAATCCATTGTTGTAATATTACAATTTTTCGTTCTGAGATTTTGAAACATAGTTTTAATATTCCAATCTATCTTTCTCAGATTCCAATCCATTATTTTAATATTCCAATGGACCGTTCTCTGATTCTGATCCAAAATTGCAATATTCCAATCTATCGTTCTCAGATTCTAATCCATTGTTGTAAATTTCCAATCTGTCGTTCTCAGATCCTGATCCATTGTTATAATATTCCATTCTATCGTTCACAGATGCTGATCCATTTTTGTAATTTTCCAATCAATTCTTCTCAGATTCTGATCCAATGATGTAATATTCCAATGAATCGTTCTCAGATACAGATCCATTGTTGTAATATTCCAATCTGTCATTCTCAGATTCTAATCCATTATTGTAAATTTCCAATCTATCGTTCTCAGATCCTGATCCATTGTTATAATATTCCAATCAATCGTTCACAGATGTTGATCCATTTTTGTAATTTTCCAATCAATTCTTCTCAGATTCTGATCCATTGTTGTAATATTCCAATCTATTGATCTGACATTCTGATCCATTGTTGTAATATTCCAATCTATCATTCTCAGATTCTGATCCATTGTTGTAATATTCCAATCTATTGTTCGCAGATTCTGATCCATTGTTATAATATTCCTATCTATCTTGCACAGATTCTGTTCCATTGTTGTAAAATTCCAATCTATCATTCTCAAATTCTGATCCATAGTTGCTCTATTCCAATCTATCGTTCTCAGATTCTGATCCAGTGTTGTAATATTCCATTCTATCAATCACAGATTTTGATCCATTGTTGTAATATTCCAATCAATCGGTCTCAGATTCTGATCTATTCTTCTAATATTCCAATCTATCATTCTCAGATTCTGATCCATTGTTGTAATATTCCAATCTATCATTCTCAGCCTCTGATCCATTGTTGTAATATTCCAATCTATCATTCTCAGATTCTGATCCATAGTTGTAATCTTCCAATCTATTGCTCTCAGATTCTGATCCATACTTCAAATATTCCAATTTATTATTCACAGATTCTGTTCCATTCTTCTAATATTCCAATCTATTGTTCTCAGATTCTGATTTATTGTTGTAATATTCGAATCTATCATTCTCAGATTCTGACCAATTGTTGTAATATTCCAATCTATTGTTCTCAGATTCTAATCTATAGTTGTAATATTCCAATCTCTCGTTCTCAGATTCTAATCCATTGTTGTAATATTCCAATTTTTCGTTCTGAGATTTTGAAACATAGTTTTAATATTCCAATCTATCTTTCTCAGATTCCAATCCATTATTTTAATGTTCCAATCGAACGTTCTCTGATTCTGATCCAAAATTGCAATATTCCAATCTATCGTTCTCACATTCTGATCCAATGTTGTAATATTCCAATGAATCGTTCTCAGATAAAGATCCATTGTTGTAATATTCCAATCTGTCATTCTCAGATTCTAATCTATTGTTGTAAATTTCCAATCTATCGTTCTCAGATCCTGATCCATTGTTATAATATTCCAATCTATCGTTCACAGATGTTGATACATTTTTGTAATTTTCCAATCAATTCTTCTCAGATTCTGATCCATTGTTGTAATATTCCAGTCTATTGATCTGACATTCTGATCCATTGTTGTAATATTCCAAGCTATCATTCTCAGATTCTGATCCCTTGTTGTAGTATTCCAATCTATCGTTTTGAGAATCCGATCCATTGTTGTAATATTCCAATCTATCGTTCTCACATTCTGACCCATTGTTGTAAATTTCCAATCTATCGTTCTCACATTCTGATCCATTGTTGTAAATTTCCAAGCTATCGTTCTCAGATTCTGATCCATTTTTCTAATACTTCAATCTATCGTTCTCCATTTCCAATCCATTGTTTTAATAGTCTCATCAATCATTCTCATATTCTGATCCATTGTTGTAATATTCCAATCTATGATTCTCAGATTCTGATCCATTGTTATAATATTCCTCTCTATCTTTCACAGATTCTGTTCCATTGTTGTAATATTCCAATCTATCATTCTCAAATTCTGATCCATAGTTGTTCTATTCCAATCTATCGTTCTCAGATTCTGATCCAGTGTTGTAGTATTCCAATCTATCTTTCTCAGATTCCTATCCTTTGTTGTAATATTCCAATCTATCGTTCTCAGATCCTGATCCATTGTTATAATATTCCAATCTATCGTTCACAGAAGCTGATCCATTTTTGTAATTTTCCAATCAATTCTTCTCAGATTCTGATCCATTGTTGTAATATTCCAATCTATTGATCTGACATTCTGATCCATTGTTGTAATATTCCAATCTATCATTCTCAGATTCTGATCCATTGTTGTAATATTCCAATCTATTGTTCGCAGATTCTGATCCATTGTTATAATATTCCTATCTATCTTTCACAGATTCTGTTCCATTGTTGTAAAATTCCAATCTAAAATTCTCAAATTCTGATCCATAGTTGGTCTATTCCAATCTATCGTTCTCAGATTCTGATCCAGTGTTGTAATATTCCATTCTATCAAACACAGATTCTGATCCATTGTTGTAATATTCCAATCAATCGGTCTCAGATTCTGGTCTATTCTTCTAATATTCCAATCTATCATTCTCAGATTCTGATCCATTGCTGTAATATTCCAATCTATCATTCTCAGCCTCTGATCCATTGTTGTAATATTCCAATCTATCCTTCTCAGATTCTGATCCATAGTTGTAATCTTCCAATCTATTGCTCTCAGATTCTGCTCCATACTTCAAATATTCCAATTTATTATTCACAGATTCTGTTCCATTCTTCTAATATTCCAATCTATTGTTCTCAGATTCTGATCCATTGTTGTAATATTCGAATCTATCATTCTCAGATTCTGATCAATTGTTGTAATATCCCAATCTATTGTTCTCAGATTCTAATCCATAGTTGTAATATTCCAATCTGTCGTTCTCAGATTCTAATCCATTGTTGTAATATTCCAATTTTTCGTTCTGAGATTTTGAAACATAGTTTTAATATTCCAATCTATCTTTCTCAGATTCCAATCCATTATTTTAATATTCCAATCGACCGTTCTCTGATTCTGATCCAAAATTGCAATATTCCAATCTATCGTTCTCAGATTCTAATCCATTGTTGTAAATTTCCAATCTGTCGTTCTCAGATCCTGATCCATTGTTATAATATTCCATTCTATCGTTCACAGATGCTGATCCATTTTTGTAATTTTCCAATCAATTCTTCTCAGATTCTGATCCATTGTTGTAATATTCCAATCTATTGATCTGACATTCTGATCCATTGTTGTAATATTCCAATCTATTGTTCTCAGATTCTGATCCAATGTTATAATATTCCTAGCGATCTTTCACAGATTCTGTTCCATTGTTGTAATATTCCAATCTATCATTCTCAAATTCTGATCCATATTTGTTCTATTCCAATCTATCGTTCTCAGATTCTGATCCAGTGTTGTAATAATCCAATCTATCTTTCTCCGATTCCTATCCATTATTGTAATATTCCAATCTATTGTTCTCAGATCCTGATCCATTGTTATAATATTCCAGTATATCGTTCACAGATGCTGATCCATTTTTGTAATTTTCCAATCAATTCTTCTCAGATTCTGATCCATTGTTGTAATTTTCCAATCTATGGATCTGACCTTCTGATCCATTGTTGTAATATTCCAAGCTATCATTCTCAGATTCTGATCCCTTGTTGTAGTATTCCAATCTATCGTTCTGAGAATCCGATCCATTGTTGTAATATTCCAATCTATCGTTATCACATTCTGATCCATTGTTGTAAAATTCCAATCTATCGTTCGCATATTCCGATCCAAAGTTTTAATAATCGAATTAGTCGTTCCTAGATTCTGATCCATTGTTGTAAAATTCCAATCTATCGTTCTCAGATTCCGATCCATTGTTGTAATATCCCAATCTATTGTTCTCAGATTCTGATCCATTCTTGTCATATTCCAATCTGTCGTTCAGAGAATCCGATCCATTCTTGTAATATTCCAATCTATCGTTCTCACATTCTGATCCATTGTTGTAATATTCCAATCTATCGATCACAGATTCTGATCCATTGTTGTAATATTCCAATCTATCATTCTCAGCCTCCGATCCATTGTTGTAATATTCCAATCTATCATTCTCAGATTCTGATCTATAGTTGTAATCTTCCAATCTATTGCTCTCAGATTCTGTTCCATACTTCAAATATTCCAATTTATTATTCACAGATTCTGTTCCATTCTTCTAATATTCCAATCTATTGTTCTCAGATTCTGATCCATTGTTGTAATATTCGAATCTATCATTCTCAGATTCTGACCAATTGTTGTAATATTCCAATCTATTGTTCTCAGATTCTAATCCATAGTTGTAATATTCCAATCTGTCGTTCTCAGATTCTAATCCATTGTTGTAATATTCCAATTTTTCGTTCTGAGATTTTGAAACATAGTTTTAATATTCCAATCTATCTTTCTCAGATTCCAATCCATTATTTTAATATTCCAATGGACCGTTCTCTGATTCTGATCCAAAATTGCAATATTCCAATCTATCGTTCTCACATTCTGATCCAATGTTGTAATATTCCAATGAATCGTTCTCAGATACAGATCCATTGTTGTAATATTCCAATCTGTCATTCTCAGATTCTAATCCATTATTGTAAATTTCCAATCTATCGTTCTCAGATCCTGATCCATTGTTATAATATTCCAATCAATCGTTCACAGATGTTGATCCATTTTTGTAATTTTCCAATCAATTCTTCTCAGATTCTGATCCATTGTTGTAATATTCCAATCTATTGATCTGACATTCTGATCCATTGTTGTAATATTCCAATCTATCATTCTCAGATTCTGATCCATTGTTGTAATATTCCAATCTATTGTTCGCAGATTCTGATCCATTGTTATAATATTCCTATCTATCTTGCACAGATTCTGTTCCATTGTTGTAAAATTCCAATCTATCATTCTCAAATTCTGATCCATAGTTGCTCTATTCCAATCTATCGTTCTCAGATTCTGATCCAGTGTTGTAATATTCCATTCTATCAATCACAGATTTTGATCCATTGTTGTAATATTCCAATCAATCGGTCTCAGATTCTGATCTATTCTTCTAATATTCCAATCTATCATTCTCAGATTCTGATCCATTGTTGTAATATTCCAATCTATCATTCTCAGCCTCTGATCCATTGTTATAATATTCCAATCTATCATTCTCAGATTCTGATCCATAGTTGTAATCTTCCAATCTATTGCTCTCAGATTCTGATCCATACTTCAAATATTCCAATTTATTATTCACAGATTCTGTTCCATTCTTCTAATATTCCAATCTATTGTTCTCAGATTCTGATTTATTGTTGTAATATTCGAATCTATCATTCTCAGATTCTGACCAATTGTTGTAATATTCCAATCTATTGTTCTCAGATTCTAATCCATAGTTGTAATATTCCAATCTCTCGTTCTCAGATTCTAATCCATTGTTGTAATATTCCAATTTTTCGTTCTGAGATTTTGAAAATATAGTTTTAATATTCCAATCTATCTTTCTCAGATTCCAATCCATTATTTTAATGTTCCAATCGAACGTTCTCTGATTCTGATCCAAAATTGCAATATTCCAATCTATCGTTCTCACATTCTGATCCAATGTTGTAATATTCCAATGAATCGTTCTCAGATAAAGATCCATTGTTGTAATATTCCAATCTGTCATTCTCAGATTCTAATCTATTGTTGTAAATTTCCAATCTATCGTTCTCAGATCCTGATCCATTGTTATAATATTCCAATCTATCGTTCACAGATGTTGATACATTTTTGTAATTTTCCAATCAATTCTTCTCAGATTCTGATCCATTGTTGTAATATTCCAGTCTATTGATCTGACATTCTGATCCATTGTTGTAATATTCCAAGCTATCATTCTCAGATTCTGATCCCTTGTTGTAGTATTCCAATCTATCGTTTTGAGAATCCGATCCATTGTTGTAATATTCCAATCTATCGTTATCACATTCTGACCCATTGTTGTAAATTTCCAATCTATCGTTCTCACATTCTGATCCATTGTTGTAAATTTCCAAGCTATCGTTCTCAGATTCTGATCCATTTTTCTAATACTTCAATCTATCGTTCTCCATTTCCAATCCATTGTTTTAATAGTCTCATCAATCATTCTCATATTCTGATCCATTGTTGTAATATTCCAATCTATGATTCTCAGATTCTGATCCATTGTTATAATATTCCTCTCTATCTTTCACAGATTCTGTTCCATTGTTGTAATATTCCAATCTATCATTCTCAAATTCTGATCCATAGTTGTTCTATTCCAATCTATCGTTCTCAGATTCTGATCCAGTGTTGTAGTATTCCAATCTATCTTTCTCAGATTCCTATCCATTGTTGTAATATTCCAATCTATCGTTCTCAGATCCTGATCCATTGTTATAATATTCCAATCTATCGTTCACAGAAGCTGATCCATTTTTGTAATTTTCCAATCAATTCTTCTCAGATTCTGATCCATTGTTGTAATATTCCAATCTATTGATCTGACATTCTGATCCATTGTTGTAATATTCCAATCTATCATTCTCAGATTCTGATCCATTGTTGTAATATTCCAATCTATTGTTCGCAGATTCTGATCCATTGTTATAATATTCCTATCTATCTTTCACAGATTCTGTTCCATTGTTGTAAAATTCCAATCTAAAATTCTCAAATTCTGATCCATAGTTGGTCTATTCCAATCTATCGTTCTCAGATTCTGATCCAGTGTTGTAATATTCCATTCTATCAATCACAGATTCTGATCCATTGTTGTAATATTCCAATCAATCGGTCTCAGATTCTGGTCTATTCTTCTAATATTCCAATCTATCATTCTCAGATTCTGATCCATTGCTGTAATATTCCAATCTATCATTCTCAGCCTCTGATCCATTGTTGTAATATTCCAATCTATCCTTCTCAGATTCTGATCCATAGTTGTAATCTTCCAATCTATTGCTCTCAGATTCTGCTCCATACTTCAAATATTCCAATTTATTATTCACAGATTCTGTTCCATTCTTCTAATATTCCAATCTATTGTTCTCAGATTCTGATCCATTGTTGTAATATTCGAATCTATCATTCTCAGATTCTGATCAATTGTTGTAATATCCCAATCTATTGCTCTCAGATTCTAATCCATAGTTGTAATATTCCAATCTGTCGTTCTCAGATTCTAATCCATTGTTGTAATATTCCAATTTTTCGTTCTGAGATTTTGAAACATAGTTTTAATATTCCAATCTATCTTTCTCAGATTCCAATCCATTATTTTAATATTCCAATCGACCGTTCTCTGATTCTGATCCAAAATTGCAATATTCCAATCTATCGTTCTCAGATTCTAATCCATTGTTGTAAATTTCCAATCTGTCGTTCTCAGATCCTGATCCATTGTTATAATATTCCATTCTATCGTTCACAGATGCTGATCCATTTTTGTAATTTTCCAATCAATTCTTCTCAGATTCTGATCCATTGTTGTAATATTCCAATCTATTGATCTGACATTCTGATCCATTGTTGTAATATTCCAATCTATTGTTCTCAGATTCTGATCCAATGTTATAATATTCCTAGCGATCTTTCACAGATTCTGTTCCATTGTTGTAATATTCCAATCTATCATTCTCAAATTCTGATCCATATTTGTTCTATTCCAATCTATCGTTCTCAGATTCTGATCCAGTGTTGTAATAATCCAATCTATCTTTCTCCGATTCCTATCCATTATTGTAATATTCCAATCTATTGTTCTCAGATCCTGATCCATTGTTATAATATTCCAATATATCGTTCACAGATGCTGATCCATTTTTGTAATTTTCCAATCAATTCTTCTCAGATTCTGATCCATTGTTGTAATTTTCCAATCTATGGATCTGACCTTCTGATCCATTGTTGTAATATTCCAAGCTATCATTCTCAGATTCTGATCCCTTGTTGTAGTCTTCCAATCTATCGTTCTGAGAATCCGATCCATTGTTGTAATATTCCAATCTATCGTTATCACATTCTGATCCATTGTTGTAAAATTCCAATCTATCGTTCGCATATTCCGATCCAAAGTTTTAATAATCGAATTAGTCGTTCCTAGATTCTGATCCATTGTTGTAAAATTCCAATCTATCGTTCTCAGATTCCGATCCATTGTTGTAATATCCCAATCTATTGTTCTCAGATTCTGATCCATTCTTGTCATATTCCAATCTGTCGTTCAGAGAATCCGATCCATTCTTGTAATATTCCAATCTATCGTTCTCACATTCTGATCCATTGTTGTAATATTCCAATCTATCGATCACAGATTCTGATCCATTGTTGTAATATTCCAATCTATCATTCTCAGCCTCCGATCCATTGTTGTAATATTCCAATCTATCATTCTCAGATTCTGATCTATAGTTGTAATCTTCCAATCTATTGCTCTCAGATTCTGTTCCATACTTCAAATATTCCAATTTATTATTCACAGATTCTGTTCCATTCTTCTAATATTCCAATCTATTGTTCTCAGATTCTGATCCATTGTTGTAATATTCGAATCTATCATTCTCAGATTCTGACCAATTGTTGTAATATTCCAATCTATTGTTCTCAGATTCTAATCCATAGTTGTAATATTCCAATCTGTCGTTCTCAGATTCTAATCCATTGTTGTAATATTCCAATTTTTCGTTCTGAGATTTTGAAACATAGTTTTAATATTCCAATCTATCTTTCTCAGATTCCAATCCATTATTTTAATATTCCAATGGACCGTTCTCTGATTCTGATCCAAAATTGCAATATTCCAATCTATCGTTCTCACATTCTGATCCAATGTTGTAATATTCCAATGAATCGTTCTCAGATACAGATCCATTGTTGTAATATTCCAATCTGTCATTCTCAGATTCTAATCCATTATTGTAAATTTCCAATCTATCGTTCTCAGATCCTGATCCATTGTTATAATATTCCAATCAATCGTTCACAGATGTTGATCCATTTTTGTAATTTTCCAATCAATTCTTCTCAGATTCTGATCCATTGTTGTAATATTCCAATCTATTGATCTGACATTCTGATCCATTGTTGTAATATTCCAATCTATCATTCTCAGATTCTGATCCATTGTTGTAATATTCCAATCTATTGTTCGCAGATTCTGATCCATTGTTATAATATTCCTATCTATCTTGCACAGATTCTGTTCCATTGTTGTAAAATTCCAATCTATCATTCTCAAATTCTGATCCATAGTTGCTCTATTCCAATCTATCGTTCTCAGATTCTGATCCAGTGTTGTAATATTCCATTCTATCAATCACAGATTTTGATCCATTGTTGTAATATTCCAATCAATCGGTCTCAGATTCTGATCTATTCTTCTAATATTCCAATCTATCATTCTCAGATTCTGATCCATTGTTGTAATATTCCAATCTATCATTCTCAGCCTCTGATCCATTGTTATAATATTCCAATCTATCATTCTCAGATTCTGATCCATAGTTGTAATCTTCCAATCTATTGCTCTCAGATTCTGATCCATACTTCAAATATTCCAATTTATTATTCACAGATTCTGTTCCATTCTTCTAATATTCCAATCTATTGTTCTCAGATTCTGATTTATTGTTGTAATATTCGAATCTATCATTCTCAGATTCTGACCAATTGTTGTAATATTCCAATCTATTGTTCTCAGATTCTAATCCATAGTTGTAATATTCCAATCTCTCGTTCTCAGATTCTAATCCATTGTTGTAATATTCCAATTTTTCGTTCTGAGATTTTGAAAATATAGTTTTAATATTCCAATCTATCTTTCTCAGATTCCAATCCATTATTTTAATGTTCCAATCGAACGTTCTCTGATTCTGATCCAAAATTGCAATATTCCAATCTATCGTTCTCACATTCTGATCCAATGTTGTAATATTCCAATGAATCGTTCTCAGATAAAGATCCATTGTTGTAATATTCCAATCTGTCATTCTCAGATTCTAATCTATTGTTGTAAATTTCCAATCTATCGTTCTCAGATCCTGATCCATTGTTATAATATTCCAATCTATCGTTCACAGATGTTGATACATTTTTGTAATTTTCCAATCAATTCTTCTCAGATTCTGATCCATTGTTGTAATATTCCAGTCTATTGATCTGACATTCTGATCCATTGTTGTAATATTCCAAGCTATCATTCTCAGATTCTGATCCCTTGTTGTAGTATTCCAATCTATCGTTTTGAGAATCCGATCCATTGTTGTAATATTCCAATCTATCGTTATCACATTCTGACCCATTGTTGTAAATTTCCAATCTATCGTTCTCACATTCTGATCCATTGTTGTAAATTTCCAAGCTATCGTTCTCAGATTCTGATCCATTTTTCTAATACTTCAATCTATCGTTCTCCATTTCCAATCCATTGTTTTAATAGTCTCATCAATCATTCTCATATTCTGATCCATTGTTGTAATATTCCAATCTATGATTCTCAGATTCTGATCCATTGTTATAATATTCCTCTCTATCTTTCACAGATTCTGTTCCATTGTTGTAATATTCCAATCTATCATTCTCAAATTCTGATCCATAGTTGTTCTATTCCAATCTATCGTTCTCAGATTCTGATCCAGTGTTGTAGTATTCCAATCTATCTTTCTCAGATTCCTATCCATTGTTGTAATATTCCAATCTATCGTTCTCAGATCCTGATCCATTGTTATAATATTCCAATCTATCGTTCACAGAAGCTGATCCATTTTTGTAATTTTCCAATCAATTCTTCTCAGATTCTGATCCATTGTTGTAATATTCCAATCTATTGATCTGACATTCTGATCCATTGTTGTAATATTCCAATCTATCATTCTCAGATTCTGATCCATTGTTGTAATATTCCAATCTATTGTTCGCAGATTCTGATCCATTGTTATAATATTCCTATCTATCTTTCACAGATTCTGTTCCATTGTTGTAAAATTCCAATCTAAAATTCTCAAATTCTGATCCATAGTTGGTCTATTCCAATCTATCGTTCTCAGATTCTGATCCAGTGTTGTAATATTCCATTCTATCAATCACAGATTCTGATCCATTGTTGTAATATTCCAATCAATCGGTCTCAGATTCTGGTCTATTCTTCTAATATTCCAATCTATCATTCTCAGATTCTGATCCATTGCTGTAATATTCCAATCTATCATTCTCAGCCTCTGATCCATTGTTGTAATATTCCAATCTATCCTTCTCAGATTCTGATCCATAGTTGTAATCTTCCAATCTATTGCTCTCAGATTCTGCTCCATACTTCAAATATTCCAATTTATTATTCACAGATTCTGTTCCATTCTTCTAATATTCCAATCTATTGTTCTCAGATTCTGATCCATTGTTGTAATATTCGAATCTATCATTCTCAGATTCTGATCAATTGTTGTAATATCCCAATCTATTGCTCTCAGATTCTAATCCATAGTTGTAATATTCCAATCTGTCGTTCTCAGATTCTAATCCATTGTTGTAATATTCCAATTTTTCGTTCTGAGATTTTGAAACATAGTTTTAATATTCCAATCTATCTTTCTCAGATTCCAATCCATTATTTTAATATTCCAATCGACCGTTCTCTGATTCTGATCCAAAATTGCAATATTCCAATCTATCGTTCTCAGATTCTAATCCATTGTTGTAAATTTCCAATCTGTCGTTCTCAGATCCTGATCCATTGTTATAATATTCCATTCTATCGTTCACAGATGCTGATCCATTTTTGTAATTTTCCAATCAATTCTTCTCAGATTCTGATCCATTGTTGTAATATTCCAATCTATTGATCTGACATTCTGATCCATTGTGGTAATATTCCAATCTATTGTTCTCAGATTCTGATCCAATGTTATAATATTCCTAGCGATCTTTCACAGATTCTGTTCCATTGTTGTAATATTCCAATCTATCATTCTCAAATTCTGATCCATATTTGTTCTATTCCAATCTATCGTTCTCAGATTCTGATCCAGTGTTGTAATAATCCAATCTATCTTTCTCCGATTCCTATCCATTATTGTAATATTCCAATCTATTGTTCTCAGATCCTGATCCATTGTTATAATATTCCAATATATCGTTCACAGATGCTGATCCATTTTTGTAATTTTCCAATCAATTCTTCTCAGATTCTGATCCATTGTTGTAATTTTCCAATCTATGGATCTGACCTTCTGATCCATTGTTGTAATATTCCAAGCTATCATTCTCAGATTCTGATCCCTTGTTGTAGTCTTCCAATCTATCGTTCTGAGAATCCGATCCATTGTTGTAATATTCCAATCTATCGTTATCACATTCTGATCCATTGTTGTAAAATTCCAATCTATCGTTCGCATATTCCGATCCAAAGTTTTAATAATCGAATTAGTCGTTCCTAGATTCTGATCCATTGTTGTAAAATTCCAATCTATCGTTCTCAGATTCCGATCCATTGTTGTAATATCCCAATCTATTGTTCTCAGATTCTGATCCATTCTTGTCATATTCCAATCTGTCGTTCAGAGAATCCGATCCATTCTTGTAATATTCCAATCTATCGTTCTCACATTCTGATCCATTGTTGTAATATTCCAATCTATCGATCACAGATTCTGATCCATTGTTGTAATATTCCAATCTATCATTCTCAGCCTCCGATCCATTGTTGTAATATTCCAATCTATCATTCTCAGATTCTGATCTATAGTTGTAATCTTCCAATCTATTGCTCTCAGATTCTGTTCCATACTTCAAATATTCCAATTTATTATTCACAGATTCTGTTCCATTCTTCTAATATTCCAATCTATTGTTCTCAGATTCTGATCCATTGTTGTAATATTCGAATCTATCATTCTCAGATTCTGACCAATTGTTGTAATATTCCAATCTATTGTTCTCAGATTCTAATCCATAGTTGTAATATTCCAATCTGTCGTTCTCAGATTCTAATCCATTGTTGTAATATTCCAATTTTTCGTTCTGAGATTTTGAAACATAGTTTTAATATTCCAATCTATCTTTCTCAGATTCCAATCCATTATTTTAATATTCCAATGGACCGTTCTCTGATTCTGATCCAAAATTGCAATATTCCAATCTATCGTTCTCACATTCTGATCCAATGTTGTAATATTCCAATGAATCGTTCTCAGATACAGATCCATTGTTGTAATATTCCAATCTGTCATTCTCAGATTCTAATCCATTATTGTAAATTTCCAATCTATCGTTCTCAGATCCTGATCCATTGTTATAATATTCCAATCAATCGTTCACAGATGTTGATCCATTTTTGTAATTTTCCAATCAATTCTTCTCAGATTCTGATCCATTGTTGTAATATTCCAATCTATTGATCTGACATTCTGATCCATTGTTGTAATATTCCAATCTATCATTCTCAGATTCTGATCCATTGTTGTAATATTCCAATCTATTGTTCGCAGATTCTGATCCATTGTTATAATATTCCTATCTATCTTGCACAGATTCTGTTCCATTGTTGTAAAATTCCAATCTATCATTCTCAAATTCTGATCCATAGTTGCTCTATTCCAATCTATCGTTCTCAGATTCTGATCCAGTGTTGTAATATTCCATTCTATCAATCACAGATTTTGATCCATTGTTGTAATATTCCAATCAATCGGTCTCAGATTCTGATCTATTCTTCTAATATTCCAATCTATCATTCTCAGATTCTGATCCATTGTTGTAATATTCCAATCTATCATTCTCAGCCTCTGATCCATTGTTATAATATTCCAATCTATCATTCTCAGATTCTGATCCATAGTTGTAATCTTCCAATCTATTGCTCTCAGATTCTGATCCATACTTCAAATATTCCAATTTATTATTCACAGATTCTGTTCAATTCTTCTAATATTCCAATCTATTGTTCTCAGATTCTGATTTATTGTTGTAATATTCGAATCTATCATTCTCAGATTCTGACCAATTGTTGTAATATTCCAATCTATTGTTCTCAGATTCTAATCCATAGTTGTAATATTCCAATCTCTCGTTCTCAGATTCTAATCCATTGTTGTAATATTCCAATTTTTCGTTCTGAGATTTTGAAAATATAGTTTTAATATTCCAATCTATCTTTCTCAGATTCCAATCCATTATTTTAATGTTCCAATCGAACGTTCTCTGATTCTGATCCAAAATTGCAATATTCCAATCTATCGTTCTCACATTCTGATCCAATGTTGTAATATTCCAATGAATCGTTCTCAGATAAAGATCCATTGTTGTAATATTCCAATCTGTCATTCTCAGATTCTAATCTATTGTTGTAAATTTCCAATCTATCGTTCTCAGATCCTGATCCATTGTTATAATATTCCAATCTATCGTTCACAGATGTTGATACATTTTTGTAATTTTCCAATCAATTCTTCTCAGATTCTGATCCATTGTTGTAATATTCCAGTCTATTGATCTGACATTCTGATCCATTGTTGTAATATTCCAAGCTATCATTCTCAGATTCTGATCCCTTGTTGTAGTATTCCAATCTATCGTTTTGAGAATCCGATCCATTGTTGTAATATTCCAATCTATCGTTATCACATTCTGACCCATTGTTGTAAATTTCCAATCTATCGTTCTCACATTCTGATCCATTGTTGTAAATTTCCAAGCTATCGTTCTCAGATTCTGATCCATTTTTCTAATACTTCAATCTATCGTTCTCCATTTCCAATCCATTGTTTTAATAGTCTCATCAATCATTCTCATATTCTGATCCATTGTTGTAATATTCCAATCTATGATTCTCAGATTCTGATCCATTGTTATAATATTCCTCTCTATCTTTCACAGATTCTGTTCCATTGTTGTAATATTCCAATCTATCATTCTCAAATTCTGATCCATAGTTGTTCTATTCCAATCTATCGTTCTCAGATTCTGATCCAGTGTTGTAGTATTCCAATCTATCTTTCTCAGATTCCTATCCATTGTTGTAATATTCCAATCTATCGTTCTCAGATCCTGATCCATTGTTATAATATTCCAATCTATCGTTCACAGAAGCTGATCCATTTTTGTAATTTTCCAATCAATTCTTCTCAGATTCTGATCCATTGTTGTAATATTCCAATCTATTGATCTGACATTCTGATCCATTGTTGTAATATTCCAATCTATCATTCTCAGATTCTGATCCATTGTTGTAATATTCCAATCTATTGTTCGCAGATTCTGATCCATTGTTATAATATTCCTATCTATCTTTCACAGATTCTGTTCCATTGTTGTAAAATTCCAATCTAAAATTCTCAAATTCTGATCCATAGTTGGTCTATTCCAATCTATCGTTCTCAGATTCTGATCCAGTGTTGTAATATTCCATTCTATCAATCACAGATTCTGATCCATTGTTGTAATATTCCAATCAATCGGTCTCAGATTCTGGTCTATTCTTCTAATATTCCAATCTATCATTCTCAGATTCTGATCCATTGCTGTAATATTCCAATCTATCATTCTCAGCCTCTGATCCATTGTTGTAATATTCCAATCTATCCTTCTCAGATTCTGATCCATAGTTGTAATCTTCCAATCTATTGCTCTCAGATTCTGCTCCATACTTCAAATATTCCAATTTATTATTCACAGATTCTGTTCCATTCTTCTAATATTCCAATCTATTGTTCTCAGATTCTGATCCATTGTTGTAATATTCGAATCTATCATTCTCAGATTCTGATCAATTGTTGTAATATCCCAATCTATTGTTCTCAGATTCTAATCCATAGTTGTAATATTCCAATCTGTCGTTCTCAGATTCTAATCCATTGTTGTAATATTCCAATTTTTCGTTCTGAGATTTTGAAACATAGTTTTAATATTCCAATCTATCTTTCTCAGATTCCAATCCATTATTTTAATATTCCAATCGACCGTTCTCTGATTCTGATCCAAAATTGCAATATTCCAATCTATCGTTCTCAGATTCTAATCCATTGTTGTAAATTTCCAATCTGTCGTTCTCAGATCCTGATCCATTGTTATAATATTCCATTCTATCGTTCACAGATGCTGATCCATTTTTGTAATTTTCCAATCAATTCTTCTCAGATTCTGATCCATTGTTGTAATATTCCAATCTATTGATCTGACATTCTGATCCATTGTGGTAATATTCCAATCTATTGTTCTCAGATTCTGATCCAATGTTATAATATTCCTAGCGATCTTTCACAGATTCTGTTCCATTGTTGTAATATTCCAATCTATCATTCTCAAATTCTGATCCATATTTGTTCTATTCCAATCTATCGTTCTCAGATTCTGATCCAGTGTTGTAATAATCCAATCTATCTTTCTCCGATTCCTATCCATTATTGTAATATTCCAATCTATTGTTCTCAGATCCTGATCCATTGTTATAATATTCCAATATATCGTTCACAGATGCTGATCCATTTTTGTAATTTTCCAATCAATTCTTCTCAGATTCTGATCCATTGTTGTAATTTTCCAATCTATGGATCTGACCTTCTGATCCATTGTTGTAATATTCCAAGCTATCATTCTCAGATTCTGATCCCTTGTTGTAGTATTCCAATCTATCGTTCTGAGAATCCGATCCATTGTTGTAATATTCCAATCTATCGTTATCACATTCTGATCCATTGTTGTAAAATTCCAATCTATCGTTCGCATATTCCGATCCAAAGTTTTAATAATCGAATTAGTCGTTCCTAGATTCTGATCCATTGTTGTAAAATTCCAATCTATCGTTCTCAGATTCCGATCCATTGTTGTAATATCCCAATCTATTGTTCTCAGATTCTGATCCATTCTTGTCATATTCCAATCTTCGTTCAGAGAATCCGATCCATTCTTGTAATATTCCAATCTATCGTTCTCACATTCTGATCCATTGTTGTAATATTCCAATCTATCGATCACAGATTCTGATCCATTGTTGTAATATTCCAATCTATCATTCTCAGCCTCCGATCCATTGTTGTAATATTCCAATCTATCATTCTCAGATTCTGATCTATAGTTGTAATCTTCCAATCTATTGCTCTCAGATTCTGATCCATACTTCAAATATTCCAATTTATTATTCACAGATTCTGTTCCATTCTTCTAATATTCCAATCTATTGTTCTCAGATTCTGATCCATTGTTGTAATATTCGAATCTATCATTCTCAGATTCTGACCAATTGTTGTAATATTCCAATCTATTGTTCTCAGATTCTAATCCATAGTTGTAATATTCCAATCTGTCGTTCTCAGATTCTAATCCATTGTTGTAATATTCCAATTTTTCGTTCTGAGATTTTGAAACATAGTTTTAATATTCCAATCTATCTTTCTCAGATTCCAATCCATTATTTTAATATTCCAATGGACCGTTCTCTGATTCTGATCCAAAATTGCAATATTCCAATCTATCGTTCTCACATTCTGATCCAATGTTGTAATATTCCAATGAATCGTTCTCAGATACAGATCCATTGTTGTAATATTCCAATCTGTCATTCTCAGATTCTAATCCATTATTGTAAATTTCCAATCTATCGTTCTCAGATCCTGATCCATTGTTATAATATTCCAATCAATCGTTCACAGATGTTGATCCATTTTTGTAATTTTCCAATCAATTCTTCTCAGATTCTGATCCATTGTTGTAATATTCCAATCTATTGATCTGACATTCTGATCCATTGTTGTAATATTCCAATCTATCATTCTCAGATTCTGATCCAATGTTATAATATTCCAATCTATCTTTCACAGATTCTGTTCCATTGTTGTAATATTCCAATCTATCATTCTCAAATTCTGACCAATAATTGTTCTATTCCAATCTATCGTTCTCAGATTCTGATCCAGTTTTGTAATATTCCAATCTATCTTTCTCAGATTCCTATCCATTGTTGTAATATTCCAATCTATCGTTCTCTGATCCGGATCCATTGTTATAATATTCCAATCTATCGTTCACAGATGCTGATCCATTTTTGTAATTTTCCAATCAATTCTTCTTTTGATTCTGATCCATTGTTGTAATATTCCAATCTATTGATCTGACATTCTGATCCATTGTTGTAATATTCCAATCTATTGTTCTCAGATTCTGATCCAATGTTATAATATTCCTAGCTATCTTTCACAGATTCTGTTCCATTGTTGTAATATTCCAATCTATCACTTTCAAATTGTGATCCATAGTTGTTCTATTCCAATATATCGTTCTCAGATTCTGATCCAGTGTTGTAATATTACAATCTATCTTTCTCAGATTCCTATCCATTGTTGTAATATTCCAATCTATTGTTCTCAGATCCTGATCCATTGTTATAATATTCCAATCTATCGTTCTCAGATTCTGATCCATTGTCGTAAATTTCCAATCTATTTTTCTCAGATTCTGATCCATTGTTGTAATATTCCAATCTATCGTTCTCAGATTCCGATCCATTGTTGTAATATCCCAATCTATCGTTCTCAGATTCTAATCCATAGTTTTAATATACTAATCCATCGTTCAGTGATTTTGAATCATAGTTTTAATATTCCAAGCTGTCGTTCTCAGATTCCAATGCATAATTTTGCTATTCCAATCGACGGTTTCCAGATTCTGAACCAAAGTTGTAATATTCCAAACTATCGTTCTCACATTCTGATCCAGTGTTGTAATATTCCAATCTATCGTCCAAAGATTCAGATCCATTTTTGTAATATTCCAAGCTATCATTCTCAGATTCTGATCCCTTGTTGTAGTATTCCAATCTATCGTTCTCAGGTTCTGATCCATTGTTGTAATATTCCAATCTATCTTTCTCAGATTCTGATCCCTTGTTGTAATATTCGAATCTATCGTTCTCAGATTCTGATCCATTGTTTTAATATTCCAATCTATCATTGTCAGATTCTGATCAATTGTTGTAATATTACAATCTATTGTTCTCAGATTCTGATCCATTGTTGTAATATTCCAATCTGTCTTTCTCAGATTCTAATACATAGTTGTAATATTCCAGCCTATCGTTCTGAGATTTTGAAACATAGTTTTAATATTCCAATCTATCGTTCTCAGATTCCAATCCATTATTTTAATATTCCAGTCGACCGTTCTCAGATTCTGATCCAAAGTTGCAATATTCCAATCTATCGTTCTCACATTCTGATCCATTGTTCTAATATTCCAATCAATCGTTCTCAGATTCAGATCCATTGTTGTAATATTCCAATCTATCATTCTCAGATTCTGATCCATTGTCGTAAATTTCCAATCTATCGTTCTCAGATTCTGATCCATTGTTGTACTATTCCAATGTATCGTTCTCAGATTCCGATCCATTGTTGTAATATCCCAATCTATCGTTCTCAACTTCTAATCCTTAGTTTTAATATACTGATCTATCGTTCTGAGATTTCGAATGATAGTTTTAATATTCCAATCTATCGTTCTCAGATTCAAATCCATAATTTTACTATTCCAATTAACCGTTCTCAGATTCTGAACCAAAGTTGTAATATTCCAATCTATCGTTCTCACATTCTCATCCAGTGTTGTATTATTCCAATCTATCGTCCTCAGATTCATATCCATTGTTGTAATATTCCAAGCTATCATTCTCAGATTCTGATCCTTTGTTGTAGTATTCCAATCTATCATTCTCAGATTCCGATCCATTGTTGTAATATTCCAATCTATCGTTCTCACATTCTGATCCATTGTTGTAAATTTCCAATCTATCGTTCTCACATTCTGATCCATTGTTGTAAATTTCCAATCTATCTTTCTCAGATTCTGATACATTTTTCTAATATTCCAATCTATCGTTCTCCGTTTCCAATCCATTGTTTTAATATTCTAATCAATCATTCTCATATTCTGAGCCATTGTTGTAATATTCCAATCTATCGTTCCCACATTCCGATCCAAAGTTGTCATATTCCAATCTATGGTTCACAGTTTCTGATCCATTGTTGTAATATTCCAATCTATCGTTCTCATATTCCGATCCAAAGTTTTAATAATCGAATTAGTCGTTCATAGATTCTGATCCATTGTTGTAAAATTCCAATCTATCATTCTCAGATTCCGATCCAATATTGTAATATCCCAATCTATTGTTCTAAGATTCTGATCCATTGTTGTAATATTCCAATCTATCAATCAAAGATTCTGATCCATTTTTGTAATATTCCAATCAATCGGTCTCAGATTCTGACCTATTCTTCTAATATTCCAATCTATCATTCTCAGATTCTGATCCATTGTTGTAATATTCCAATCTATCATTCTCAGCCTCTGATCCATTGTTGTAATATTCCAATCTATCATTCTCAGATTCTGATCCATAGTTGTAATCTTCCAATCTATTGCTCGCAGATTCTGATCCATACTTCAAATATTCCAATTTATTATTCACAGATTCTGTTCCATTCTTCTAATATTCCAATCTATTGTTCTCAGATTCTGATCCATTGTTGTAATATTCGAGTCTATCATTCTCAGATTCTGATCAATTGTTGTAATATCCCAATCTATTGTTCTCAGATTCTAATCCATAGTTGTAATTTTCCAATCTGTCGTTCTCAGATTCTAATCCATTGTTGTAATATTCCAATTTTTCGTTCTGAGATTTTGAAACATAGTTTTAATATTCCAATCTATCTTTCTCAGATTCCAATCCATTATTTTAATATTCCAATCGACCGTTCTCTGATTCTGATCCAAAATTGCAATATTCCAATCTATCGTTCTCAGATTCTAATCCATTGTTGTAAATTTCCAATCTATCGTTCTCAGATCCTGATCCATTGTTATAATATTCCAACCTATCGTTCACAGATGCTGATCCATTTTTGTAATTTTCCAATCAATTCTTCTCAGATTCTGATCCATTGTTGTAATATTCCAATCTATTGATCTGACATTCTGATCCATTGTTGTAATATTCCAATCTATCATTCTCAGATTCTGATCCATTGTTGTAATATTCCAATCTATTGTTCTCAGATTCTGATCCATTGTTATAATATTCCTATCTATCTTTCACAGATTCTGTTCCATTGTTGTAATATTCCAATCTATCATTCTCAAATTCTGATCCATAGTTGTTCTATTCCAATCTATCGTTCTCAGATTCTGATCCAGTGTTGTAATATTCCAATCTATCTTTCTCAGATTCCGATCCATTGTTGTAATATTCCAATCTATTGTTCTCAGATCCTAATCCATTGTTATAATATTCCAATCTATCGTTCACAGATGCTGATCCATTTTTGTAATTTTCCAATCAATTCTTCTCAGATTCTGATCCATTGTTGTAATTTTCCAATCTATGGATCTGACATTCTGATCCATTGTTGTAATATTCCAAGCTATCATTCTCAGATTCTGATCCCTTGTTGTAGTATTCCAATCTATCGTTCTGAGAATCCGATCCAAGTTGTAATATTCCAATCGATCGTTCTCACATTCTGACCCATTGTTGTAAATTTCCAATCTAACGTTCTCACATTCTGATCCATTGTTGTAAATTTCCAATCTATCGTTCTCAGATTCTGATCCATTTTTCTAATATTCCAATCTATCGTTCTCCGTTTCCAATCCATTGTTTTAATAGTCTCATCAATCATTCTCATATTCTGATCCATTGTTGTAATATTCCAATCTATCGTTCCCACATTCCGAACCAAAGTTGTCATATTCCAATCTATCGTTCACAGATTCTGATCCATTGTTGTAAAATTCCAATCTATCGCTCGCATATTCCGATCCAAAGTTTTAATAATCGAATTAGTCGTTCATAGATTCTGATCCATTGTTGTAAAATTCCAATCTATTGTTCTCAGATTCCGATCCATTGTTGTAATATCCCAATCTATTGTTCTCAGATTCTGATCCATTCTTGTCATATTCCAATCTGTCGTTCAGAGAATCCGATTCATTCTTGTAATACTCCAATCTATCGTTCTCACATTCTGATCCATTGTTGTAATATTCCAATCTAACGATCACAGATTCTGATCCATTGTTGTAATATTCCAATCAATCGGTCTCAGATTCTGATCTATTCTTCTAATATTCCAATCTATCATTCTCTGATTCTGATCTATTGTTGTAATATTCCAATCTATCATTCTCAGCCTCTGATCCATTGTTGTAATATTCCAATCTATCATTCTCAGATTCTGATCTATAGTTGTAATCTTCCAATCTATTGCTCTCAGATTCTGTTCCATACTTCAAATATTCCAATGTATTATTCACAGATTCTGTTCCATTCTTCTAATCTTCCAATTTATTGTTCTCAGATTCTGATCCATTGTTGTAATATTCGAATCTATCATTCTCAGATTCTGACCAATTGTTGTAATATTCCAAGCTATTGTTCTCAGATTCCAATCCATAGTTGTAATATTCCAATCTGTCGTTCTCAGATTCTAATCCATTGTTGTAATATTCCAATTTTTCGTTCTGAGATTTTGAAACATAGTTTTAATATTCCAATCTATCTTTCTCAGATTCCAATCCATTATTTTAATATTCCAATTGTCCGTTCTCTGATTCTGATCCAAAATTGCAATATTCCAATCTATCGTTCTCACATTCTGATCCAATGTTGTAATATTCCAATGAATCGTTCTCAGATAAAGATCCATTGTTGTAATATTCCAATCTGTCATTCTCAGATTCTAATCCATTGTTGTAAATTTCCAATCTATCGTTCTCAGATTCTGATCCATTGTTATAATATTCCAATCTATCGTTCACAGATGTTGATCCATTTTTGTAATTTTCCAATCAATTCTTCTCAGATTCTGACCCATTGTTGTAATATTCCAATCTATTCATCTGACATTCTGATCCATTGTTGTAATATTCCAATCTATCATTCTCAGATTCTGATCCATTGTTATAATATTCCTATCTATCTTTCACATTTTCTGTTCCATTGTTGTAATATTCCAATCTATCATTCTCAAATTCTGATCCATAGTTGTTCTATTCCAATCTATCGTTCTCAGATTCTGATCCAGTCTTGTAATATTCCAATCTATCTTTCTCAGATTCCTATCCATTGTTGTAATATTCCAATCTATCTTGCTCAGATCCTAATCCATTGTTATAATATTCCAATCTATTGTTCACAGAAGCTGATCCATTTTTGTAATTTTCCAATCAATTCTTCTCAGATTCTGATCCATTGTTGTAATATTCCAATCTATTGATCTGACATTCTGATCCATTGTTGTAATATTCCAATCTATCATTCTCAGATTCTGATCCATTGTTGTAATATTCCAATCTATTGTTCGCAGATTCTGATCCATTGTTATAATATTCATATCTATCTTTCACAGATTCTGTTCCATTGTTGTAAAATTCCAATCTATCATTCTCAAATTCTGATCCATAGTTGCTCTATTCCAATCTATCGTTCTCAGATTCTGATCCAGTGTTGTAATATTCCATTCTATCAATCACAGATTCTGATCCATTGTTGTAATATTCCAATCAATCGGTCTCAGATTCTGGTCTATTCTTCTAATATTCCAATCCATCATTCTCAGATTCTGATCCATTGCTGTAATATTCCAATCTATCATTCTCAGCCTCTGATCCATTGTTGTAATATTCCAATCTATCATTCTCAGATTCTGAACCATAGTTGTAATCTTCCAATATATTGCTCTCAGATTCTGATCCATACTTCAAATATTCCAATTTATTATTCACAGATTCTTTTCCATTCTTCTAATATTCCAATCTATTGCTCTCAGATTCTGATCCATTGTTGTAATATTCGAATCTATCATTCTCAGATTCTGATCAATTGTTGTAATATCCCAATCTATTGTTCTCAGATTCTAATCCATTGTTGTAATATTCCAATTTTTCGTTCTGAGATTTTGAAACATAGTTTTAATATTCCAATCTATCTTTCTCAGATTCCAATCCATTATTTTAATATTCCAATCGACCGTTCTCTGATTCTGATCCAAAATTGCAATATTCCAATCTATCGTTCTCAGATTCTAATCCATTGTTGTAAATTTCCATTCTATCGTTCTCAGATCCTGATCCATTGTTATAATATTCCAATCTATCGTTCACAGATGCTGATCCATTTTTGTAATTTTCCAATCAATTGTTCTCAGATTCTGATCCATTGTTGTAATATTCCAATCTATTGATCTGACATTCTGATCCATTCTTGTAATATTCCAATCTCTTGTTCAGAGAATCCGATCCATTCTTGTAATATTCCAATCTATCGTTCTCAGATTCTGATCCATTGTTGTAATATTCCAATCTATCAATCACAGATTCTGATCCATTGTTGTAATATTCCAATCAATCGGTCTCAGATTCTGATCTATTCTTCTAATATTCCAATCTATCATTCTCAGATTCTGATCCATTGTTGTAATATTCCAATCTATCATTCTCAGCCTCTGATCCATTGTTGTAATATTCCAATCTATCATTCTCAGATTCTGATCCATAGTTGTAATTTTCCAATCTATTGCTCTCAGTTTCTGATCCATACTTCAAATATTCCAATTTATTATTCACAGATTCTGTTCCATTCTTCTAATATTCCAATCTATTGTTCTCAGATTCTGATCCATTGTTGTAATATTCGAATCTATCATTCTCAGATTCTGATCCATTGTTGTAATATCCCAATCTTTTGTTCTCAGATTCTAATCCATAGTTGTAATATTCCAATCTGTCGTTCTCAGATTCTAATCCATTGTTGTAATATTCCAATTTTTCGTTCTGAGATTTTGAAACATAGTTTTAATATTCCAATCTATCTTTCTCAGATTCCAATCCATTATTTTAATATTCCAATCGACCGTTCTCTGATTCTGATCCAAAATTGCAATATTCCAATCTATCGTTCTCAGATTCTAATCCATTGTTGTAAATTTCCAATCTATCATTCTCAGATTCTGATCAATTGTTGTAATATCCCAATCTATTGTTCTCAGATTCTAATCCATTGTTGTAATATTCCAATTTTTCGTTCTGAGATTTTGAAACATAGTTTTAATATTCCAATCTATCTTTCTCAGATTCCAATCCATTATTTTAATATTCCAATCGACCGTTCTCTGATTCTGATCCAAAATTGCAATATTCCAATGTATCGTTCTCAGATTCTAATCCATTGATGTAAATTTCCATTCTATCGTTCTCAGATCCTGATCCATTGTTATAATATTCCACTCTATCGTTCACAGATGCTGATCCATTTTTGTAATTTTCCAATCAATTGTTCTCAGATTCTGATCCATTGTTGTAATATTCCAATCTATTGATCTGACATTCTGATCCATTCTTGTAATATTCCAATCTCTTGTTCAGAGAATCCGATCCATTCTTGTAATATTCCAATCTATCGTTCTCAGATTCTGATCCATTGTTGTAATATTCCAATCTATCATTCTCAGATTCTGATCCAATGTTATAATATTCCTATCTATCTTTCACAGATTCTGTTCCATTGTTGTAATATTCCAATCTATCATTCTCAAATTCTGACCAATAATTGTTCTATTCCAATCTATCGTTCTCAGATTCTGATCCAGTTTTGTAATATTCCAATCTATCTTTCTCAGATTCCTATCCATTGTTGTAATATTCCAATCTATCGTTCTCTGATCCGGATCCATTGTTATAATATTCCAATCTATCGTTCACAGATGCTGATCCATTTTTGTAATTTTCCAATCAATTCTTCTTTTGATTCTGATCCATTGTTGTAATATTCCAATCTATTGATCTGACATTCTGATCCATTGTTGTAATATTCCAATCTATTGTTCTCAGATTCTGATCCAATGTTATAATATTCCTAGCTATCTTTCACAGATTCTGTTCCATTGTTGTAATATTCCAATCTATCACTTTCAAATTGTGATCCATAGTTGTTCTATTCCAATATATCGTTCTCAGATTCTGATCCAGTGTTGTAATATTCCAATCTATCTTTCTCAGATTCCTATCCATTGTTGTAATATTCCAATCTATTGTTCTCAGATCCTGATCCATTGTTATAATATTCCAATCTATCGTTCTCAGATTCTGATCCATTGTCGTAAATTTCCAATCTATTTTTCTCAGATTCTGATCCATTGTTGTAATATTCCAATCTATCGTTCTCAGATTCCGATCCATTGTTGTAATATCCCAATCTATCGTTCTCAGATTCTAATCCATAGTTTTAATATACTAATCCATCGTTCAGTGATTTTGAATCATAGTTTTAATATTCCAAGCTGTCGTTCTCAGATTCCAATGCATAATTTTGCTATTCCAATCGACGGTTCTCAGATTCTGAACCAAAGTTGTAATATTCCAAACTATCGTTCTCACATTCTGATCCAGTGTTGTAATATTCCAATCTATCGTCCAAAGATTCAGATCCATTTTTGTAATATTCCAAGCTATCATTCTCAGATTCTGATCCCTTGTTGTAGTATTCCAATCTATCGTTCTCAGGTTCTGATCCATTGTTGTAATATTCCAATCTATCTTTCTCAGATTCTGATCCCTTGTTGTAATATTCGAATCTATCGTTCTCAGATTCTGATCCATTGTTTTAATATTCCAATCTATCATTGTCAGATTCTGATCAATTGTTGTAATATTACAATCTATTGTTCTCAGATTCTGATCCATTGTTGTAATATTCCAATCTGTCTTTCTCAGATTCTAATACATAGTTGTAATATTCCAGCCTATCGTTCTGAGATTTTGAAACATAGTTTTAATATTCCAATCTATCGTTCTCAGATTCCAATCCATTATTTTAATATTCCAGTCGACCGTTCTCAGATTCTGATCCAAAGTTGCAATATTCCAATCTATCGTTCTCACATTCTGATCCATTGTTCTAATATTCCAATCAATCGTTCTCAGATTCAGATCCATTGTTGTAATATTCCAATCTATCATTCTCAGATTCTGATCCATTGTCGTAAATTTCCAATCTATCGTTCTCAGATTCTGATCCATTGTTGTACTATTCCAATGTATCGTTCTCAGATTCCGATCCATTGTTGTAATGTCCCAATCTATCGTTCTCAACTTCTAATCCTTAGTTTTAATATACTGATCTATCGTTCTGAGATTTCGAATGATAGTTTTAATATTCCAATCTATCGTTCTCAGATTCAAATCCATAATTTTACTATTCCAATTAACCGTTCTCAGATTCTGAACCAAAGTTGTAATATTCCAATCTATCGTTCTCACATTCTCATCCAGTGTTGTATTATTCCAATCTATCGTCCTCAGATTCATATCCATTGTTGTAATATTCCAAGCTATCATTCTCAGATTCTGATCCTTTGTTGTAGTATTCCAATCTATCATTCTCAGATTCCGATCCATTGTTGTAATATTCCAATCTATCGTTCTCACATTCTGATCCATTGTTGTAAATTTCCAATCTATCGTTCTCACATTCTGATCCATTGTTGTAAATTTCCAATCTATCGTTCTCAGATTCAGAACCATTGTTCTAATATTCCAATCTATCGTTCTCAGTTTCCAATCCATTGTTTTAACATTCTAATCTATCATTCTCATATTCTGAGCCATTGTTGTAATATTCCAATCTATCGTTCCCACATTCCGATCCAAAGTTGTCATATTCCAATCTATGGTTCACAGTTTCTGATCCATTGTTGTAATATTCCAATCTATCGTTCTCATATTCCGATCCAAAGTTTTAATAATCGAATTAGTCGTTCATAGATTCTGATCCATTGTTGTAAAATTCCAATCTATCATTCTCAGATTCCGATCCAATATTGTAATATCCCAATCTATTGTTCTAAGATTCTGATCCATTGTTGTAATATTCCAATCTATCAATCAAAGATTCTGATCCATTTTTGTAATATTCCAATCAATCGGTCTCAGATTCTGATCTATTCTTCTAATATTCCAATCTATCATTCTCAGATTCTGATCCATTGTTGTAATATTCCAATCTATCACTCTCAGCCTCTGATCCATTGTTGTAATATTCCAATCTATCATTCTCAGATTCTGATCCATAGTTGTAATCTTCCAATCTATTGCTCGCAGATTCTGATCCATACTTCAAATATTCCAATTTATTATTCACAGATTCTGTTCCATTCTTCTAATATTCCAATCTATTGTTCTCAGATTCTGATCCATTGTTGTAATATTCGAGTCTATCATTCTCAGATTCTGATCAATTGTTGTAATATCCCAATCTATTGTTCTCAGATTCTAATCCATAGTTGTAATATTCCAATCTGTCGTTCTCAGATTCTAATCCATTGTTGTAATATTCCAATTTTTCGTTCTGAGATTTTGAAACATAGTTTTAATATTCCAATCTATCTTTCTCAGATTCCAATCCATTATTTTAATATTCCAATCGACCGTTCTCTGATTCTGATCCAAAATTGCAATATTCCAATCTATCGTTCTCAGATTCTAATCCATTGTTGTAAATTTCCAATCTATCGTTCTCAGATCCTGATCCATTGTTATAATATTCCAACCTATCGTTCACAGATGCTGATCCATTTTTGTAATTTTCCAATCAATTCTTCTCAGATTCTGATCCATTGTTGTAATATTCCAATCTATTGATCTGACATTCTGATCCATTGTTGTAATATTCCAATCTATCATTCTCAGATTCTGATCCATTGTTGTAATATTCCAATCTATTGTTCTCAGATTCTGATCCATTGTTATAATATTCCTATCTATCTTTCACAGATTCTGTTCCATTGTTGTAATATTCCAATCTATCATTCTCAAATTCTGATCCATAGTTGTTCTATTCCAATCTATCGTTCTCAGATTCTGATCCAGTGTTGTAATATTCCAATCTATCTTTCTCAGATTCCGATCCATTGTTGTAATATTCCAATCTATTGTTCTCAGATCCTAATCCATTGTTATAATATTCCAATCTATCGTTCACAGATGCTGATCCATTTTTGTAATTTTCCAATCAATTCTTCTCAGATTCTGATCCATTGTTGTAATTTTCCAATCTATGGATCTGACATTCTGATCCATTGTTGTAATATTCCAAGCTATCATTCTCAGATTCTGATCCCTTGTTGTAGTATTCCAATCTATCGTTCTGAGAATCCGATCCAAGTTGTAATATTCCAATCGATCGTTCTCACATTCTGACCCATTGTTGTAAATTTCCAATCTAACGTTCTCACATTCTGATCCATTGTTGTAAATTTCCAATCTATCGTTCTCAGATTCTGATCCATTTTTCTAATATTCCAATCTATCGTTCTCCGTTTCCAATCCATTGTTTTAATAGTCTCATCAATCATTCTCATATTCTGATCCATTGTTGTAATATTCCAATCTATCGTTCCCACATTCCGAACCAAAGTTGTCATATTCCAATCTATCGTTCACAGATTCTGATCCATTGTTGTAAAATTCCAATCTATCGCTCGCATATTCCGATCCAAAGTTTTAATAATCGAATTAGTCGTTCATAGATTCTGATCCATTGTTGTAAAATTCCAATCTATTGTTCTCAGATTCCGATCCATTGTTGTAATATCCCAATCTATTGTTCTCAGATTCTGATCCATTCTTGTCATATTCCAATCTGTCGTTCAGAGAATCCGATTCATTCTTGTAATACTCCAATCTATCGTTCTCACATTCTGATCCATTGTTGTAATATTCCAATCTAACGATCACAGATTCTGATCCATTGTTGTAATATTCCAATCAATCGGTCTCAGATTCTGATCTATTCTTCTAATATTCCAATCTATCATTCTCTGATTCTGATCTATTGTTGTAATATTCCAATCTATCATTCTCAGCCTCTGATCCATTGTTGTAATATTCCAATCTATCATTCTCAGATTCTGATCTATAGTTGTAATCTTCCAATCTATTGCTCTCAGATTCTGTTCCATACTTCAAATATTCCAATGTATTATTCACAGATTCTGTTCCATTCTTCTAATCTTCCAATTTATTGTTCTCAGATTCTGATCCATTGTTGTAATATTCGAATCTATCATTCTCAGATTCTGACCAATTGTTGTAATATTCCAAGCTATTGTTCTCAGATTCCAATCCATAGTTGTAATATTCCAATCTGTCGTTCTCAGATTCTAATCCATTGTTGTAATATTCCAATTTTTCGTTCTGAGATTTTGAAACATAGTTTTAATATTCCAATCTATCTTTCTCAGATTCCAATCCATTATTTTAATATTCCAATTGTCCGTTCTCTGATTCTGATCCAAAATTGCAATATTCCAATCTATCGTTCTCACATTCTGATCCAATGTTGTAATATTCCAATGAATCGTTCTCAGATAAAGATCCATTGTTGTAATATTCCAATCTGTCATTCTCAGATTCTAATCCATTGTTGTAAATTTCCAATCTATCGTTCTCAGATTCTGATCCATTGTTATAATATTCCAATCTATCGTTCACAGATGTTGATCCATTTTTGTAATTTTCCAATCAATTCTTCTCAGATTCTGACCCATTGTTGTAATATTCCAATCTATTCATCTGACATTCTGATCCATTGTTGTAATATTCCAATCTATCATTCTCAGATTCTGATCCATTGTTATAATATTCCTATCTATCTTTCACATTTTCTGTTCCATTGTTGTAATATTCCAATCTATCATTCTCAAATTCTGATCCATAGTTGTTCTATTCCAATCTATCGTTCTCAGATTCTGATCCAGTCTTGTAATATTCCAATCTATCTTTCTCAGATTCCTATCCATTGTTGTAATATTCCAATCTATCTTGCTCAGATCCTAATCCATTGTTATAATATTCCAATCTATTGTTCACAGAAGCTGATCCATTTTTGTAATTTTCCAATCAATTCTTCTCAGATTCTGATCCATTGTTGTAATATTCCAATCTATTGATCTGACATTCTGATCCATTGTTGTAATATTCCAATCTATCATTCTCAGATTCTGATCCATTGTTGTAATATTCCAATCTATTGTTCGCAGATTCTGATCCATTGTTATAATATTCATATCTATCTTTCACAGATTCTGTTCCATTGTTGTAAAATTCCAATCTATCATTCTCAAATTCTGATCCATAGTTGCTCTATTCCAATCTATCGTTCTCAGATTCTGATCCAGTGTTGTAATATTCCATTCTATCAATCACAGATTCTGATCCATTGTTGTAATATTCCAATCAATCGGTCTCAGATTCTGGTCTATTCTTCTAATATTCCAATCCATCATTCTCAGATTCTGATCCATTGCTGTAATATTCCAATCTATCATTCTCAGCCTCTGATCCATTGTTGTAATATTCCAGTCTATCATTCTCAGATTCTGAACCATAGTTGTAATCTTCCAATATATTGCTCTCAGATTCTGATCCATACTTCAAATATTCCAATTTATTATTCACAGATTCTTTTCCATTCTTCTAATATTCCAATCTATTGCTCTCAGATTCTGATCCATTGTTGTAATATTCGAATCTATCATTCTCAGATTCTGATCAATTGTTGTAATATCCCAATCTATTGTTCTCAGATTCTAATCCATTGTTGTAATATTCCAATTTTTCGTTCTGAGATTTTGAAACATAGTTTTAATATTCCAATCTATCTTTCTCAGATTCCAATCCATTATTTTAATATTCCAATCGACCGTTCTCTGATTCTGATCCAAAATTGCAATATTCCAATCTATCGTTCTCAGATTCTAATCCATTGTTGTAAATTTCCATTCTATCGTTCTCAGATCCTGATCCATTGTTATAATATTCCAATCTATCGTTCACAGATGCTGATCCATTTTTGTAATTTTCCAATCAATTGTTCTCAGATTCTGATCCATTGTTGTAATATTCCAATCTATTGATCTGACATTCTGATCCATTCTTGTAATATTCCAATCTCTTGTTCAGAGAATCCGATCCATTCTTGTAATATTCCAATCTATCGTTCTCAGATTCTGATCCATTGTTGTAATATTCCAATCTATCAATCACAGATTCTGATCCATTGTTGTAATATTCCAATCAATCGGTCTCAGATTCTGATCTATTCTTCTAATATTCCAATCTATCATTCTCAGATTCTGATCCATTGTTGTAATATTCCAATCTATCATTCTCAGCCTCTGATCCATTGTTGTAATATTCCAATCTATCATTCTCAGATTCTGATCCATAGTTGTAATTTTCCAATCTATTGCTCTCAGTTTCTGATCCATACTTCAAATATTCCAATTTATTATTCACAGATTCTGTTCCATTCTTCTAATATTCCAAGCTATTGTTCTCAGATTCTGATCCATTGTTGTAATATTCGAATCTATCATTCTCAGATTCTGATCCATTGTTGTAATATCCCAATCTTTTGTTCTCAGATTCTAATCCATAGTTGTAATATTCCAATCTGTCGTTCTCAGATTCTAATCCATTGTTGTAATATTCCAATTTTTCGTTCTGAGATTTTGAAACATAGTTTTAATATTCCAATCTATCTTTCTCAGATTCCAATCCATTATTTTAATATTCCAATCGACCGTTCTCTGATTCTGATCCAAAATTGCAATATTCCAATCTATCGTTCTCAGATTCTAATCCATTGTTGTAAATTTCCAATCTATCATTCTCAGATTCTGATCAATTGTTGTAATATCCCAATCTATTGTTCTCAGATTCTAATCCATTGTTGTAATATTCCAATTTTTCGTTCTGAGATTTTGAAACATAGTTTTAATATTCCAATCTATCTTTCTCAGATTCCAATCCATTATTTTAATATTCCAATCGACCGTTCTCTGATTCTGATCCAAAATTGCAATATTCCAATCTATCGTTCTCAGATTCTAATCCATTGTTGTAAATTTCCATTCTATCGTTCTCAGATCCTGATCCATTGTTATAATATTCCAATCTATCGTTCACAGATGCTGATCCATTTTTGTAATTTTCCAATCAATTGTTCTCAGATTCTGATCCATTGTTGTAATATTCCAATCTATTGATCTGACATTCTGATCCATTCTTGTAATATTCCAATCTCTTGTTCAGAGAATCCGATCCATTCTTGTAATATTCCAATCTATCGTTCTCAGATTCTGATCCATTGTTGTAATATTCCAATCTATCAATCACAGATTCTGATCCATTGTTGTAATATTCCAATCAATCGGTCTCAGATTCTGATCTATTCTTCTAATATTCCAATCTATCATTCTCAGATTCTGATCCATTGTTGTAATATTCCAATCTATCATTCTCAGCCTCTGATCCATTGTTGTAATATTCCAATCTATCATTCTCAGATTCTGATCCATAGTTGTAATTTTCCAATCTATTGCTCTCAGTTTCTGATCCATACTTCAAATATTCCAATTTATTATTCACAGATTCTGTTCCATTCTTCTAATATTCCAATCTATTGTTCTCAGATTCTGATCCATTGTTGTAATATTCGAATCTATCATTCTCAGATTCTGATCCATTGTTGTAATATCCCAATCTTTTGTTCTCAGATTCTAATCCATAGTTGTAATATTCCAATCTGTCGTTCTCAGATTCTAATCCATTGTTGTAATATTCCAATTTTTCGTTCTGAGATTTTGAAACATAGTTTTAATATTCCAATCTATCTTTCTCAGATTCCAATCCATTATTTTAATATTCCAATCGACCGTTCTCTGATTCTGATCCAAAATTGCAATATTCCAATCTATCGTTCTCAGATTCTAATCCATTGTTGTAAATTTCCAATCTATCGTTCTCAGATCCTGATCCATTGTTATAATATTCCAATCTATCGTTCACAGATGCTGATCCATTTTTGTAATTTTCCAATCAATTCTTCTCAGATTCTGATCCATTGTTGTAATATTCCAATCTATTGATCTGACATTCTGATCCATTGTTGTAATATTCCAATCTATCATTGTCAGATTCTGATCCATTGTTGTAATATTCCAATCTATTGTTCTCAGATTCTGATCCATTGTTGTAATATTCCAATCTGTCGTTCTCAGATTCTAATACATAGTTGTAACATTCCAGCCTATCGTTCTGAGATTTTGAAACATAGTTTTAATATTCCAATCTATCGTTCTCAGATTCCAATCCATTATTTTAATATTCCAGTCGACCGTTCTCAGATTCTGATCCAAAGTTGCAATATTCCAATCTATCGTTCTCACATTCTGATCCATTGTTCTAATATTCCAATCAATCGTTCTCAGATTCATATCCATTGTTGTAATATTCCAATCTATCATTCTCAGATTCTGATCCATTGTCGTAAATTTCCAATCTATCGTTCTCAGATTCTGATCCATTGTTGTACTATTCCAATGTATCGTTCTCAGATTCCGATCCATTGTTGTAATATCCCAATCTATCGTTCTCAACTTCTAATCCTTAGTTTTAATATACTGATCTATCGTTCTGAGATTTTGAATTATAGTTTTAATATTCCAATCTATCGTTCTCAGATTCAAATCCATAATTTTACTATTCCAATTAACCGTTCTCAGATTCTGAACCAAAGTTGTAATATTCCAATCTATCGTTCTCACATTCTCATCCAGTGTTGTATTATTCCAATCTATCGTCCTCAGATTCATATCCATTGTTGTAATATTCCAAGCTATCACTCTCAGATTCTGATCCTTTGTTGTAGTATTCCAATCTATCATTCTCAGATTCCGATCCATTGTTGTAATATTCCAATCTATCGTTCTCACATTCTGATCCATTGTTGTAAATTTCCAATCTATCGTTCTCACATTCTGATCCATTGTTGTAAATTTCCAATCTATCGTTCTCAGATTCTGATACATTTTTCTAATATTCCAATCTATCGTTCTCCGTTTCCAATCCATTGTTTTAATATTCTAATCAATCATTCTCATATTCTGAGCCATTGTTGTAATATTCCAATCTATCGTTCCCACATTCCGATCCAAAGTTGTCATATTCCAATCTATGGTTCACAGTTTCTAATCCATTGTTGTAATATTCCAATCTATCGTTCTCATATTCCGATCCAAAGTTTTAATAATCGAATTAGTCGTTCATAGATTCTGATCCATTGTTGTAAAATTCCAATCTATCATTCTCAGATTCCGATCCAATATTGTAATATCCCAATCTATTGTTCTAAGATTCTGATCCATTGTTGTAATATTCCAATCTATCAATCACAGATTCTGATCCATTGTTGTAATATTCCAATCTATCATTCTCAGCCCCTGATCCATTGTTGTAATATTCCAATCTATCATTCTCAGATTCTGATCCATAGTTGTAATCTTCCAATCTATTGCTCTCAGTTTCTGATCCATACTTCAAATATTCCAATTTATTATTCACAGATTCTGTTTCATTCTTCTAATATTCCAATCTATTGTTCTCAGATTCTGATCCATTGTTGTAATATTCGAATCTATCATTCTCAGATTCTGATCAATTGTTGTAATATCCCAATCTATTGTTCTCAGATTCTAATCCATAGTTGTAATATTCCAATCAGTCGTTCTCAGATTCTAATCCATTGTTGTAATATTCCACTTTTTCGTTCTGAGATTTTGAAACATAGTTTTAATATTCCAATCTATCTTTCTCAGATTCCAATCCATTATTTTAATATTCCAATCGACCGTTCTCTGATTCTGATCCAAAATTGCAATATTCCAATCTATCGTTCTCAGATTCTAATCCATTGTTGTAAATTTCCAATCTATCGTTCTCAGATCCTGATCCATTGTTATAAAATTCCAATCTATCGTTCACAGGTGCTGATCCATTTTTGTAATTTTCCAATCAATTCTTCTCAGATTCTGATCCATTGTTGTAATATTCCAATCTATTGATCTGACATTCTGATCCATTGTTGTAATATTCCAATCTATCATTCTCAGATTCTGATCCATTGTTGTAATATTCCAATCTATTGTTCTCAGATTCTGATCCATTGTTATAATATTCCTATCTATCTTTCACAGATTCTGTTCCATTGTTTTAATATTCCAATCTATCATTCTCAAATTCTGATCCATAGTTGTTCTATTCCAATCTATCGTTCTCAGATTCTGATCCAGTGTTGTAATATTCCAATCTATCTTTCTCAGATTCCTATCCATTGTTGTAATATTCCAATCTATTGTTCTCAGATCCTGATCCATTGTTATAATATTCCAATCTATCGTTCACAGATGCTGATCCATTTTTGTAATTTTCCAATCAATTCTTCTCAGATTCTGATCCATTGTTTTAATTTTCCAATCTATGGATCTGACATTCTGATCCATTGTTGTAATATTCCAAGCTATCATTCTCAGATTCTGATCCCTTGTTGTAGTATTCCACTCTATCGTTCTGAGAATCCGATCCAAGTTGTAATATTCCAATCTATCGTTCTCACATTCTGACCCATTGTTGTAAATTTCCAATCAAACGTTCTCACATTCTGATCCATTGTTGTAAATTTCCAATCTATCGTTCTCAGATTCTGATCCATTTTTCTAATATTCCAATCTATCGTTCTCCGTTTCCAATCCATTGTTTTAATAGTCTCCTCAATCATTCTCATATTCTGATCCATTGTTGTAATATTCCAATCTATCGTTCCCACATTCCGAACCAAAGTTGTCATATTCCAATCTATCGTTAACAGATTCTGATCCATTGTTGTAAAATTCCAGTCGATCGCTCGCATATTCCGATCCAAAGTTTTAATAATCGAATTAGTCGTTCATAGATTCTGATCCATTGTTGTAAAATTCCAATCTATTGTTCTCAGATTCCGATCCATTGTTGTAATATCCCAATCTATTGTTCTCAGATTCTGATCCATTCTTGTCATATTCCAATCTGTCGTTCAGAGAATCCGATCCATTCTTGTAATATTCCAATCTATCGTTCTCACATTCTGATCCATTGTTGTAATATTCCAATCTAACGATAACAGATTCTGATCCATTGTTGTAATATTCCAATCAATCGGTCTCAGATTCTGATCTATTCTTCTAATATTCCAATCTATCATTCTCTGATTCTGATCTATTGTTGTAATATTCCAATCTATCATTCTCAGCCTCTGATCCATTGTTGTAATATTCCAATCTATCATTCTCAGATTCTGATCTATAGTTGTAATCTTCCAATCTATTGCTCTCAGATTCTGTTCCATACTTCAAATATTCCAATGTATTATTCACAGATTCTGTTCCATTCTTCTAATCTTCCAATTTATTGTTCTCAGATTCTGATCCATTGTTGTAATATTCGAATCTATCATTCTCAGATTCTGACCAATTGTTGTAATATTCCAAGCTATTGTTCTCAGATTCTAATCCATAGTTGTAATATGGCAATCTGTCGTTCTCAGATTCTAATCCATTGTTGTAATATTCCAATTTTTCGTTCTGAGATTTTGAAACATAGTTTTAATATTCCAATCTATCTTTCTCAGATTCCAATCCATTATTTTAATATTCCAATTGTCCGTTCTCTGATTCTGATCCAAAATTGCAATATTCCAATCTATCGTTCTCACATTCTGATCCAATGTTGTAATATTCCAATGAATCGTTCTCAGATAAAGATCCATTGTTGTAATATTCCAATCTGTCATTCTCAGATTCTAATCCATTGTTTTAAATTTCCAATCTATCGTTCTCAGATCCTGATCCATTGTTATAATATTCCAATCTATCGTTCACAGATGTTGATCCATTTTTGTAATTTTCCAATCAATTCTTCTCAGATTCTGATCCATTGTTATAATATTCCTATCTATCTTTCACTGATTCTGTTCCATTGTTGTAATATTCCAATCTATCATTCTCAAATTCTGATCCATAGTTGTTCTATTCCAATCTATCGTTCTCAGATTCTGATCCAGTCTTGTAATATTCCAATCTATCTTTCTCAGATTCCTATCCATTGTTGTAATATTCCAATCTATCTTGCTCAGATCCTAATCCATTGTTATAATATTCCAATCTATTTTTCACAGAAGCTGATCCATTTTTGTAATTTTCCAATCAATTCTTCTCAGATTCTGATCCATTGTTGTAATATTCCAATCTATTGATCTGACATTCTGATCCATTGTTGTAATATTCCAATCTATCATTCTCAGATTCTGATCCATTGTTGTAATATTCCAATCTATTGTTCGCAGATTCTGATCCATTGTTATAATATTCCTATCTATCTTTCACAGATTCTGTTCCATTGTTGTAAAATTCCAATCTATCATTCTCAAATTCTGATCCATAGTTGCTCTATTCCAATCTATCGTTCTCAGATTCTGATCCAGTGTTGTAATATTCCATTCTATCAATCACAGATTCTGATCCATTGTTGTAATATTCCAATCAATCGGTCTCAGATTCTGGTCTATTCTTCTAATATTCCAATCCATCATTCTCAGATTCTGATCCATTGCTGTAATATTACAATCTATCATTCTCAACCTCTGATCCATTGTTGTAATATTCCAAACTATCATTCTCAGATTCTGAACCATAGTTGTAATCTTCCAATATATTGCTCTCAGATTCTGATCCATACTTCAAATATTCCAATTTATTATTCAAAGATTCTGTTCCATTCTTCTAATATTCCAATCTATTGCACTCAGATTCTGATCCATTGTTGTAATATTCGAATCGATCATTCTCAGATTCTGATCAATTGTTGTAATATCCCAATCTATTGTTCTCAGATTCTAATCCATTGTTGTAATATTCCAATTTTTCGTTCTGAGATTTTGAAACATAGTTTTAATATTCCAATCTATCTTTCTCAGATTCCAATCATTATTTTAATATTCCAATCGACCGTTCTCTGATTCTGATCCAAAATTGCAATATTCCAATCTATCGTTCTCAGATTCTAATCCATTGTTGTAAATTTCCATTCTATCGTTCTCAGATCCTGATCCATTGTTATAATATTCCAATCTATCGTTCACAGATGCTGATCCATTTTTGTAATTTTCCAATCAATTGTTCTCAGATTCTGATCCATTGTTGTAATATTCCAATCTATTGATCTGACATTCTGATCCATTCTTGTAATATTCAAATCTGTTGTTCAGAGAATCCGATCCATTCTTGTAATATTCCAATCTATCGTTCTCAGATTCTGATCCATTGTTGTAATATTCCAATCTATCAATCACAGATTCTGATCCATTGTTGTAATATTCCAATCAATCGGTCTCAGATTCTGATCTATTCTTCTAATATTCCAATCTATCATTCTCAGATTCTGATCCATTGTTGTAATATTCCAATCTATCATTCTCAGCCTCTGATCCATTGTTGTAATATTCCAATCTATCATTCTCAGATTCTGATCCATAGTTGTAATTTTCCAATCTATTGCTCTCAGTTTCTGATCCATACTTCAAATATTCCAATTTATTATTCACAGATTCTGTTCCATTCTTCTAATATTCCAATCTATTGTTCTCAGATTCTGATCCATTGTTGTAAATTTCCATTCTATCGTTCTCAGATCCTGATCCATTGTTATAATATTCCAATCTATCGTTCACAGATGCTGATCCATTTTTGTAATTTTCCAATCTATCATTCTCAAATTCTGATCCATAGTTGTTCTATTCCAATTTATCGTTCTCATATTCTGATCCAGTGTTGTAATATTCCAATCTATCATTCTCAGATTCCTATCCATTGTTGTAATATTCCAATCTATTGTTCTCAGATCCTGATCCATTGTTATAATATTCCAATCTATCGTTCACTGATATTGACCATTTTTGTAATTTTCCAATCAATTCTTCTCAGATTCTGACCCATTGTTGTAATATTCCAATCTATTGATCTGACATTCTGATCCATTGTTGTAATATTCCAATCTATCATTCTCAGATTCTGATCCATTGTTATAATATTCCTATCTATCTTTCACAGATTCTGTTCCATTGTTGTAATATTCCAATCTATCATTCTCAAATTCTGATCCATAGTTGTTCTATTCCAATCTTTCGTTCTCAGATTCTGATCCAGTCTTGTAATATTCCAATCTATCTTTCTCAGATTCCTATCCATTGTTGTAATATTCCAATCTATCTTGCTCAGATCCTAATCCATTGTTATAATATTCCAATCTATTGTTCACAGAAGCAGATCCATTTTTGTAATTTTCCAATCAATTCTTCTCAGATTCTGATCCATTGTTGTAATATTCCAATCTATTGATCTGACATTCTGATCCATTGTTGTAATATTCCAATCTATTGTTCTCAGATTCTGATCCATTGTTGTAATATTCCAATCTATTGTTCGCAGATTCTGATCCATTGTTATAATATTCCTATCTATCTTTCACAGATTCTGTTCCATTGTTGTAAAATTCCAATCTATCATTCTCAAATTCTGATCCATAGTTGCTCTATTCCAATCAATCGGTCTCAGATTCTGGTCTATTCTTCTAATATTCCAAAACATCATTCTCAGATTCTGATCCATTGCTGTAATATTCCAATCTATCATTCTCAGCCTCTGATCCATTGTTGTAATATTCCAATCTATCATTCTCAGATTCTGAACCATAGTTGTAATCTTCCAATATATTGCTCTCAGATTCTGATCCATACTTCAAATATTCCAATTTATTATTCACAGATTCTGTTCCATTCTTCTAATATTCCAATCTATTGCTCTCAGATTCTGATCCATTGTTGTAATATTCGAATCGATCATTCTCAGATTCTGATCAATTGTTGTAATATCCCAATCTATTGTTCTCAGATTCTAATCCATTGTTGTAATATTCCAATTTTTCGTTCTGAGATTTTGAAACATAGTTTTAATATTCCAATCTATCTTTCTCAGATTCCAATCCATTATTTTAATATTCCAATCGACCGTTCTCTGATTCTGATCCAAAATTGCAATATTCCAATCTATCGTTCTCAGATTCTAATCCATTGTTGTAAATTTCCATTCTATCGTTCTCAGATCCTGATCCATTGTTATAATATTCCAATCTATCGTTCACAGATGCTGATCCATTTTTGTAATTTTCCAATCAATTGTTCTCAGATTCTGATCCATTGTTGTAATATTCCAATCTATTGATCTGACATTCTGATCCATTCTTGTAATATTCCAATCTGTCGTTCAGAGAATCCGATCCATTCTTGTAATATTCCAATCTATCGTTCTCAGATTCTGATCCATTGTTGTAATATTCCAATCTATCAATCACAGATTCTGATCCATTGTTGTAATATTCCAATCAATCGGTCTCAGATTCTGATCTATTCTTCTAATATTCCAATCTATCATTCTCAGATTCTGATCCATTGTTGTAATATTCCAATCTATCATTCTCAGCCTCTGATCCATTGTTGTAATATTCCAATCTATCATTCTCAGATTCTGATCCATAGTTGTAATCTTCCAATCTATTGCTCTCAGTTTCTGATCCATACTTCAAATATTCCAATTTATTATTCACAGATTCTGTTCCATTCTTCTAATATTCCAATCTATTGTTCTCAGATTCTGATCCATTGTTGTAATATTCGAATCTATCATTCTCAGATTCTGATCCATTGTTGTAATATCCCAATCTATTGTTCTCAGATTCTAATCCATAGTTGTAATATTCCAATCTGTCGTTCTCAGATTCTAATCCATTGTTGTAATATTCCAATTTTTCGTTCTGAGATTTTGAAACATAGTTTTAATATTCCAATCTATCTTTCTCAGATTCCAATCCATTATTTTAATATTCCAATCGACCGTTCTCTGATTCTGATCCAAAATTGCAATATTCCAATCTATCGTTCTCAGATTCTAATCCATTGTTGTAAATTTCCAATCTATCGTTCTCAGATCCTGATCCATTGTTATAATATTCCAATCTATCGTTCACAGATGCTGATCCATTTTTGTAATTTTCCAATCAATTCTTCTCAGATTCTGATCCATTGTTGTAATATTCCAATCTATTGATCTGACATTCTGATCCATTGTTGTAATATTCCAATCTATCATTGTCAGATTCTGATCCATTGTTGTAATATTCCAATCTATTGTTCTCAGATTCGGATCCATTGTTGTAATATTCCAATCTGTCGTTCTCAGATTCTAATACATAGTTGTAATATTCCAGCCTGACGTTCTGAGATTTTGAAACATAGTTTTAATATTCCAATCTATCGTTCTCAGATTCCAATCCATTATTTTAATATTCCAGTCGACCGTTCTCAGATTCTGATCCAAAGTTGCAATATTCCAATCTATCATTCTCACATTCTGATCCATTGTTCTAATATTCCAATCAATCGTTCTCAGATTCATATCCATTGTTGTAATATTCCAATCTATCATTCTCAGATTCTGATCCATTGTCGTAAATTTCCAATCTATCGTTCTCAGATTCTGATCCATTATTGTACTATTCCAATGTATCGTTCTCAGATTCCGATCCATTGTTGTAATATCCCAATCTATCGTTCTCAACTTCTAATCCTTAGTTTTAATATACTGATCTATCGTTCTGAGATTTCGAATGATAGTTTTAATATTCCAATCTATCGTTCTCAGATTCAAATCCATAATTTTACTATTCCAATTAACCGTTCTCAGATTCTGAACCAAAGTTGTAATATTCCAATCTATCGTTCTCACATTCTCATCCAGTGTTGTATTATTCCAATCTATCGTCCTCAGATTCATATCCATTGTTGTAATATTCCAAGCTATCATTCTCAGATTCTGATCCTTTGTTGTAGTATTCCAATCTATCATTCTCAGATTCCGATCCATTGTTTTAATATTCCAATCTATCGTTCTCACATTCTGATCCATTGTTGTAAATTTCCAATCTATCGTTCTCACATTCTGATCCATTGTTGTAAAATTCCAATCATTCGCTCGCATATTCCGATCCAAAGTTTTAATAATCGAATTAGTCGTTCATAGATTCTGATCCATTGTTGTAAAATTCCAATCTATTGTTCTCAGATTCCGATCCATTGTTGTAATATCCCAATCTATTGTTCTCAGATTCTGATCCATTCTTGTCATATTCCAATCTGTCGTTCAGAGAATCCGATCCATTCTTGTAATATTCCAATCTATCGTTCTCACATTCTGATCCATTGTTGTAATATTCCAATCTAACGATCACAGATTCTGATCCATTGTTGTAATATTCCAATCAATCGGTCTCAGATTCTGATCTATTCTTCTAATATTCCAATCTATCATTCTCTGATTCTGATCTATTGTTGTAATATTCCAATCTATCATTCTCAGCCTCTGATCCATTGTTGTAATATTCCAATCTATCATTCTCAGATTCTGATCTATAGTTGTAATCTTCCAATCTATTGCTCTCAGATTCTGTTCCATACTTCAAATATTCCAATGTATTATTCACAGATTCTGTTCCATTCTTCTAATCTTCCAATTTATTGTTCTCAGATTCTGATCCATTGTTGTAATATTCGAATCTATCATTCTCAGATTCTGACCAATTGTTGTAATATTCCAAGCTATTGTTCTCAGATTCTAATCCATAGTTGTAATACTCCAATCTGTCTTTCTCAGATTCTAATCCATTGTTGTAATATTCCAATTTTTCGTTCTGAGATTTTGAAACATAGTTTTAATATTCCAATCTATCTTTCTCAGATTCCAATCCATTATTTTAATATTCCAATTGTCCGTTCTCTGATTCTGATCCAAAATTGCAATATTCCAATCTATCGTTCTCACATTCTGATCCAATGTTGTAATATTCCAATGAATCGTTCTCAGATAAAGATCCATTGTTGTAATATTCCAATCTGTCATTCTCAGATTCTAATCCATTGTTGTAAATTTCCAATCTATCGTTCTCAGATTCTGATCCATTGTTATAATATTCCAATCTATCGTTCACAGATGTTGATCCATTTTTGTAATTTTCCAATCAATTCTTCTCAGATTCTCACCCATTGTTGTAATATTCCAATCTATTGATCTGACATTCTGATCCATTGTTGTAATATTCCAATCTATCATTCTCAGATTCTGATCCATTGTTATAATATTCCTATCTATCTTTCACAGATTCTGTTCCATTGTTGTAATATTCCAATCTATCATTCTCAAATTCTGATCCATAGTTGTTCTATTCCAATCTATCGTTCTCAGATTCTGATCCAGTCTTGTAATATTCCAATCTATCTTTCTCAGATTCCTATCCATTGTTGTAATATTCCAATCTATCTTGCTCAGATCCTAATCCATTGTTATAATATTCCAATCTATTGTTCACAGAAGCTGATCCATTTTTGTAATTTTCCAATCAATTCTTCTCAGATTCTGATCCATTGTTGTAATATTCCAATCTATTGATCTGACATTCTGATCCATTGTTGTAATATTCCAATCTATCATTCTCAGATTCTGATCCATTGTGGTAATATTCCAATCTATTGTTCGCAGATTCTGATCCATTGTTATAATATTCCTATCTATCTTTCACAGATTCTGTTCCATTGTTGTAAAATTCCAATCTATCATTCACAAATTCTGATCCATAGTTGCTCTATTCCAATCTATCGTTCTCAGATTCTGATCCAGTGTTGTAATATTCCATTCTATCAATCACAGATTCTGATCCATTGTTGTAATATTCCAATCAATCGGTCTCAGATTCTGGTCTATTCTTCTAATATTCCAATCCATCATTCTCAGATTCTGATCCATTGCTGTAATATTCCAATCTATCATTCTCAGCCTCTGATCCATTGTTGTAATATTCCAATCTATCATTCTCAGATTCTGAACCATAATTGTAATCTTCCAATATATTGCTCTCAGATTCTGATCCATACTTCAAATATTCCAATTTGTTATTCACAGATTATGTTCCATTCTTCTAATTTTCCAATCAATTCTTCTCAGATTCTGATCCATTGTTGTAATATTCCAATCTATTGATCTGACATTCTGATCCATTGTTGTAATATTCCAATCTATCATTCTCAGATTCTGACCAATTGTTTTAATATTCCAATCTATTGTTCTCAGATTCTAATCCATAGTTGTAATATTCCAATCTGTCGTTCTCAGATTCTAATCCATTGTTGTAATATTCCAATTTTTCGTTCTGAGATTTTGAAACATAGTTTTAATATTCCAATCTATCTTTCTCAGATTCCAATCCATTATTTTAATATTCCAATCGACCGTTCTCTGATTCTGATCCAAAATTGCAATATTCCAATCTATCGTTCTCACATTCTGATCCAATGTTGTAATATTCCAATGAATCGTTCTCAGATACAGATCCATTGTTGTAATATTCCAATCTGTCATTCTCAGATTCTAATCCATTGTTGTAAATTTCCAATCTATCGTTCTCAGATCCTGATCCATTGTTATAATATTCCAATCTATCGTTCACAGATGCTTATCCATTTTTGTAATTTTCCAATCAATTCTTCTCAGATTCTGATCCATTGTTGTAATATTCCAATCTATTGATCTGACATTCTGATCCATTGTTGTAATATTCCAATCTATCATTCTCAAATTCTGTTCCATAGCTGTTCTATTCCAATCTATCGTTCTCAGATTCTGATCCAGTGTTGTAATATTCCAATCTATCTTTCTCAGATTCCTATCCATTGTTGTAATATTCCAATCTATCGTTCTCAGATCCTGATCCATTGTTATAATATTCCAATCTATCGTTCACAGAAGCTGATCCATTTTTGTAATTTTCCAATCAATTCTTCTCAGATTCTGATCCATTGTTGTAATATTTCAATCTATTGATCTGACATTCTGATCCATTGTTGTAATATAACAATCTATCATTCTCAGATTCTGATCCATTGTTGTAATATTCCAATCTATTGTTCGCAGATTCTGATCCATTGTTATAATATTCCTATCTATCTTTCACAGATTCTGTTCCATTGTTGTAAAATTCCAATCTATCATTCTCAAATTCTGATCCATAGTTGCTCTGTTCCAATCTATCGTTCTCAGATTCTGATCCAGTGTTGTAATATTCCAATCTATCAATCAAAGATTCTGATCCATTGTTGTAATATTCCAATCAATCGGTCTCAGATTCTGATCTATTCTTCAAATATTCCAATCTATCATTCTCAGATTCTGATCCATTGTTGTTATATTCCAATCTATCGTTCTCACATTCTGTTCTATTGTTGTAATATTCCAAACTATCGTTCTCAAATTCTGATCCATTGTTCTAATATTCCAATCTATCCTTCTCAGATTCAGCTCCATTGTAGTAATATTCCAATCTATCCTTCTCAGATTCTGATCCATTGTTTTAATATTCCAATCTATCCATCTCAGCTTCTGGACCATTGTTATAATATTCCAATCTGTCATTCTCAGATTCTGTTCCAGTGTTGTAATATTCCAATCTATCATTCTCAGATTCTCATCCATAGTTGTAATATTCCAATCTATCATTCTCAGATTCTGATCCATTGTTGTTTTATTCCAATCTATCTTTCTCAGATTCTGATCCCTTGTTGTAATATTCGAATCTATCATTCTCAGACTCCGATCCATTGTTGTAATATTCCAATCTATCATTGTCAGCTTCTGAGCAATTGTTGTAATATTCCAATCTATTGTTCTAAGATTCTAATCCATAGTTGTAATATTCCAATCTGTCGTTCTCAGATTCTAATCCATAGATGTAATATTCCAGCCTACCGTTCTGAGATTTTTAAACATAGTTTTAATATTCCAATCTATCGTTCTCAGATTCCAATCCATTATTTTAATATTCCAATCGACCGTTCTAAGATTCTGATCCAAAGTTGCAATATTCCAATCTATCGTTCTCACATTCCGATCCATTGTTGTAATATTCCAATCTATCATTCTCAGATTCTGATCCATTGTCGTAAATTTCCAATCTATCGTTCTCAGATTCTGATACATTGCTGTAATATTCCAATCTATCGTTTTCAGATTCGGATCCAATGTTGTGATATCCCAATCTATCGTTCTCAACTTCTAATCCTTAGTTTTAATATACTAATCTATCGGTCTGAGATTTTGAATCATAGTTTTAATATTCCAATCTATCGTTCTCAGATTCCAATCCATAATTTTACAATTCCAATTGACCGTCCTCAGATTCTAAACCAAAGTTGTAATATTCCAATCTATCGTTCTCACATTCTGATCCAGTGTTGTATTATTCCAATCTATCGTCCTCAGATTCAGATCCATTCTTGTAATATTCCAATCTATCGTTCTCACATTCTGATCCATTGTTGTAAATTTGCAATCTATCGTTCTCACATTCTAATCCATTGTTGTAAATTTCCAATCTATCGTTCTCAGATTCTGATCCATTTTTCTAATATTCCAATCTATCGTTCTCCGTTTCCAATCCATTGTTTTAATAGTCTCATCAATCATTCTCATCTTCTGATCCATTGTTGTAATATTCCAATCTATCGTTCCCACATTCCGATCCAAAGTTGTCATATTCCAATCTATCGCTCACAGATTCTGATCCATTGTTGTAAAATTCCAATCTATCGTTCTCATATTCCGATCCAAAGTTTTCATAATCGAATTAGTCGTTCAAAGATTCTGATCCATTGTTGTAAAATTCCAATCTATTGTTCTCAGATTCCGATCCATTGTTGTAATATCCCAATCTATTGTTCTCAGATTCTGATCCATTCTTGTCATATTCCAATCTGTCGTTCAGAGAATCCGATCCATTCTTGTAATATTCCAATCTATCGTTCTCACATTCTGATCCATTGTTGTAATATTCCAATCTATGATCACAGATTCTGATCCATTGTTGTAATATTCCAATCAATCGGTCTCAGATTCTGATCTATTCTTCTAATATTCCAATCTATCATTCTCAGATTCTGATCCATTGTTGTAATATTCCAATCTATTGATCTGACATTCTGATCCATTGTTGTAATATTCCAATCTAACATTCTCAGAATTGATCCATCGTTGTAATATTCCAATCTATTGTTCTCAGATTCTGATCCATTGTTTTAATATTCCTATCTATCTTTCACAGATTCTGTTCCATTGTTGTAATATTCCAATCTATCAGTCTCAAATTCTGATCCATAGTTGTTCTATTCCAATCTATCGTTCTCAGATTCTGATCCAGTGTTGTAATATTCCAATCTATCTTTCTCAGATTCCTATCATTTGTTGTAATATTCCAATCTATCGTTCTCAGATCCTGATCCATTGTTATAATATTACAATCTATCGTTCACAGATGCTGATCCATTTTTGTAATTTTCCAATCAATACTTCTCAGATTCTGATCCATTGATATAATATTCCAATCTATTGATCTGACATTCTGATCCATTGTTGTAATATTCCAATCTATCATTCTCAGATTCTGATCCAGTGTTGTAATATTCCAATCTTTCATTCTCAGATTTTGATCCATTGTCGTAAATTTCCAATCTATCGTTCTCGGATTCTGATCCATTGTTGTAATATTCCAATCTATCGTTCTCAGATTCCGATCCATTGTTGTAATATCCCAATCTATCGTTCTCAACTTCTAATCCTTAGTTTTAATATACTAATCTATCGCTCTGAGATTTTGAATCATAGTTTTAATATTCCAATCTATCATTCTCAGATTCCAATCCATAATTTTACTATTCCAATTGACCGTTCTCAGATTCTGAACCAAAGTTGTAATATTCCAATCTATCATTCTCACATTCTGATCCAGTGTTGTATTATTCCAATCTATCGACCTCAGATTCAGATCCTTTGTTGTAATATTCCAAGCTATCATTCTCAGATTCTGATCCCTTGTTGTAGTATTCCAATCTATCATTCTCAGATTCCGATCCATTGTTGTAATATTCCAATCTATCGTTCTCAGATTCTGATCCATAGTTGTTCTATTCCAATCTATCGTTCTCAGATTCTGATCCATTGTTGTAATTTTCCCATCTATTGTTTTCAGATTCTGATCCATAGTTATAATATTCCAATCTATCGTCCTCAGATTCTGCTCCATTGTTGTAATATTCCAATCAATCTTTCTCAGATTCCGATCCATTGTTGTAATATTACAGGCTATCATTCTCAGATTCTGATCCATTGTTGTAAATTTCCAATCTATCGTTCTCAGATTCCGATCCATTGTTCTAATATTCTGATCTATCGTTCTCACATTCTGATCCATTGTTGTAAATTTCCAATCTATCGTTCTCACATTCTGATCCATTATTGTAAATTTCCAATCTATCGTTCTCAGATTCTGATCCATTTTTCTAATATTCCAATCTATCATTCACCGTTTCCAATCCATTTTTTTAATATTCTAATCAATCATTCTCATATTCTGAACCATTGTTGTAATATTCCAATCTATCGTTCTCACATTCTGATCCATTGTTGTAAATTTCCAATCTATCGTTCTCACATTCTAATCCATTGTTGCAAATTTCCAATCTATTGTTCTCAGATTCTGATCCATTTTTCTAATATTCCAAACTATCGTTCTCCGTTTCCAATCCATTGTTTTAATAGTCTCATCAATCATTATCATATTCTGATCCATTGTTGTAATATTCCAATCTATCGTTCCCACATTCCGATCCAAAGTTGTCATATTCCAATCTATCATTCACACATTCTGATCCATTGTTGTAAAATTCCAATCTATCGTTCTCATATTCCAATCCAAAGTTTTCATAATCGAATTAGTCGTTCAAAGATTCTGATCCATTGTTGTAAAATTCCAATCTATCGTTCTCAGATTCCGATCCATTGTTGTAATATCCCAATCTATTGTTCTCAGATTCTGATCCATTCTTGTCATATTCCAATCTGTCATTCAGAGAATCCGATCCATTCTTGTAATATTCCAATCTATCGTTCTCACATTCTGATCCATAGTTGTAATATTCCAATCTATGATCACAGATTCTGATCCATTGTTGTAATATTCCAATCAATCGGTCTCAGATTCTGATCTATTCTTCTAATATTCCAATCTATCATTCTCAGATTCTGATCCATTGTTGTAATATTCCAATCTATTGATCTGACATTCTGATCCATTGTTGTAATATTCCAATCTAACATTGTCAGATTTGATCCATCGTTGTAATATTCCAATCTATTGTTCTCAGATTCTGATCCATTGTGATAATATTCCTATCTATCTTTCACAGATTCTGTTCCATTGTTGTAATATTCCAATCTATCAGTCTCAAATTCTGATCCATAGTTGTTCTATTCCAATCTATCGTTCTCAGATTCTGATCCAGTGTTGTAATATTCCAATCTATCTTTCTCAGATTCCTATCATTTGATGTAATATTCCAATCTATCGTTCTCAGATCCTGATCCATTGTTATAATATTCCAATCTATCGTTCACAGATGCTGATCCATTTTTGTAATTTTCCAATCAATTCTTCTCAGATTCTGATCCATTGATGTAATATTCCAATCTATTGATCTGACATTCTGATCCATTGTTCTAATATTCCAATCTATCATTCTCAGATTCTGATCCAGTGTTGTAATATTCCAATCTATCATTCTCAGATTCTGATCCATTGTCGTAAATTTCCAATCTATCGTTCTCGGATTCTGATCCATTGTTGTAATATTCCAATCTATCGTTCTCAGATTCCGATCCATTGTTGTAATATCCAAATCTATCGTTCTCAACTTCTAATCCTTAGTTTTAATATACTAATCTATCGCTCTGAGATTTTGAATCATAGTTTTAATATTCCAATCTATCGTTCTCAGATTCCAATCCATAATTTTACTATTCCAATTGACCGTTCTCAGATTCTGAACCAAAGTTGTAATATTCCAATCTATCATTCTCACATTCTGATCCAGTGTTGTATTATTCCAATCTATCGACCTCAGATTCAGATCCTTTGTTGTAATATTCCAAGCTATCATTCTCAGATTCTGATCCCTTGTTGTAGTATTCCAATCTATCATTCTCAGATTCCGATCCATTGTTGTAATGTTCCAATCTATCGTTCTCAGAATCTGATCCATAGTTGTTCTATTCCAATCTATCGTTCTCAGATTCTGATCCATTGTTGTAATTTTCCCATCTATTGTTTTCAGATTCTGATCCATAGTTGTAATATTCCAATCTATCGTCCTCAGATTCTGCTCCATTGTTGTAATATTCCAATCAATCTTTCTCAGATTCCGATCCATTGTTGTAATATTCCAAGCTATCATTCTCAGATTCTGATCCCTTGTTGTAGTATTCCAATCTATCGTTCTCACATTCTGATCCATTGTTGTAAATTTCCAATCTATCGTTCTCACATTCTGATCCATTATTGTAAATTTCCAATCTATCGTTCTCAGATTCTGATCCATTTTTCTAATATTCCAATCTATCATTCACCGTTTCCAATCCATTGTTTTAATATTCTAATCAATCATTCTCATATTCTGATCCATTGTTGTAATATTCCAATCTATTGTTCCCACATTCCGATCCAAAGTTGTCATATTCCAATCTATCGTTCACAGATTCTGATCCATTGTTGTAAAATTCCAATCTATCGTTCTCATATTCCGATCCAAAGTTTTAATAATCGAATAAGTCGTTCATAGATTCTGATCCATTGTTGTAAAATTCCAATCTATCGTTCTCAGATTCCGATCCATTGTTGTAATATCCCAATCTATTGTTCTCAGATTCTGATCCATTGTTGTAATATTCCAATCTGTCGTTCAGAGTATCCGATCCATTCTTGTAATAATCCAATCTATCGTTCTCAGATTCTGATCCATTGTTGTAATATTCCAATCTATCAATCACAGATTCTGATCCATTGTTGTAATATTCCAATCAATCGGTCTCAGATTCTGATCTATTCTTCTAATATTCCAATCTATCATTCTCAGATTCTGATCCATTGTTGTAATATTCCAATCTATCATTCTCAGCCTCTGATTCATTGTTGTAATATTCCAATCTATGTTTCTCAGATTCTGATCCATAGATGTAATCTTCCAATCTATTGCTCTCAGATTCTGATCCATTGTTGTAATATTCGAATCTATCATTCTCAGATTCTGATCAATTGTTGTAATATCCCAATCTATTGTTCTCAGATTCTAATCCAAAGTTGTAATATTCCAATCTGTCGTTCTCAGATACTAATCCATTGTTGTAATATTCCAATTTTGCGTTCTGAGATTTTGAAACATACTTTTAATATTCCAATCTATCTTTCTCAGATTCCAATCCATTATTTTAATATTCCAATCGACCGTTATCTGATTCTAATCCAAAATTGCAATATTCCAATCTATCGTTCTCAGATTTTGATCCATTGTTGTAAATTTCCAATATATCATTCTCAGATCCTGATCCATTGTTATAATATTCCAATCTATCGTTCTCAGATGCTGATCCATTTTTGTAATTTTCCAATCAATTATTCTCAGATTCTGATCCATTGTTGTAATATTCCAATCTATTGATCTGACATTCTGATCCATTGTTGTACTATTCCAATCTATCATTCTCAGATTCTGATCCATTGTTGTAATATTCCAATCTATCGTTCTCAGATTCTGATCCATTGTTGTAATATACCAATCTATCGTTCTCTGATTCCGACCATTGTTGTAATATCCCAATCTATCGTTCTCAACTTCTAATCCTTAGTTTTAATATACTAATCTATCGCTCTGAGATTTTGAATCATAGTTTTAATATTCCAATCTATTGTTCTCAGATTCCAATCCATAATTTTACTATTCCAATTGACCGTTGTCAGATTCTGAACCAAAGTTTTAATATTCCAATCTATCGTTCTCACTTTCTGATACATTGTGGGAATATTCCAATCACTCGTTCACAGATTCTGTTCCATTGTTGTAATATTCCAATCTATCATTCTCAGATTCTGATCCATTGCTGTAAATTTCCAATCCATCGTTCGCAGATTCTGATCCATTGTTGTAATGTTCCAATCTATCGTTCTCAGATTCTGATCCATAGTTGTTCTATTCCAATCTATCGTTCTCAGATTCAGATCCATTGTTGTAATTTTCCCATCTATTGTTTTCAGATTCTGATCCATAGTTGTAATATTCCAATCTATCGTCCTCAGATTCTGCTCCATTGTTGTAATATTCCAATCAATCTTTCCCAGATTCTGATCCATTGTTGCATTATTCCAATCTATCGATCTCAGATTCTGTTCAATTGTTTTAATATTCCAGTCTATCGATCTCAGATTCCGAGCAATTGTTGTAATATTCGAATCTATCGTTCTCTGATTCTGATCCATTGTTCTAATATTCCAATCTATCATTGTCAGATTCTGATCAATTGTTGTAGTATTCCAATCTATTGTTCTCAGATTCTGATCCATTCTTGTAATATTCCAATCTATCGTTCTCAGTTTCTGATCCATAGTTGTTCCATTCCAATCTATCGTTCTCAGATTCTGATCCATTGTTGTAATATTCCCATTTATTGTTTTCAGATTTTGATCCATAGTTGTAATATTCCAATCTATCGTCCTCAGATTCTGCTCCATTGTTGTAGTATTCCAATCAATCTTTCTCATATTCTGATCCATTGTTGTAATATTCCAATCTATCGTTCTCAGATACTGATCCCTTGTTGTAATATTCAAATCTATCCTTCACAGATTCTGATCCATAGTTGTGATATACCAATCTATCGTTCTCAGATTCTGATCATTTGTTGTAATATTCCAGTCTTTCAATCTCAGATTCCGTGCCATTGTTGTAATATTCAAATCTATCATTCTCAGATTCCTATCCATTGCTGTAAATTTCCAATCTATCGTACTCAGATTCCAATCCATTGTTGTAATATTCCAATCTATCATTCTCAGATTCTGATCCATTGTTGTAAATTTCCAATTTATCGTTCTCAGATTCTGATCCATTGTTGTAATATTCCAATCTATTGCACTCAGATTCTATCCATACTTGTTATATTCCAATCTATCATTCACAGATTCTGTTCCATTCTTCTAATATTCCAATCTATTGTTCTCAGATTCTGATCAATTGTTGTAATATTCCAATCTATCGTTCTGAGATTTCGAATCATAGTTTTAATATTCCAATCTATCGTTCTCTGATTCCAATCCAAAATTTTAACATTCCAATCGACCGTTCACAGATTCTGATCCAAAGTTGCAATGTTCCAATCTATCGTTTTCACATTCTGATCAATTGTTGTAATATTTCAATCAATCGTTCTCAGAGTCAGATCCATTGTTGTAATTTTCCAATCAATCGATCTCAAATTCAGATCCATTGTTGTAATATTACAATCTATCGTTCTCAGATTCTGATCCATTGTTGTAAATTTCCAATCTATCGTTCTCACATTCTGATCCATTGTTGTAATATTCCAATCAATCGTTCTCAGATTCTGATGCATTGTTGTAATATTCCAATCTATCATTCTCAGATTCTGATCCATTGTTGTAAATTTCCAATCTATCATTCTCAGATTCTCATCCATTGTTGTAATATTCCAACCTGTCGTTCTCAGATTCTGATCCATTTTTGTAATATTCCAATCAATCCTTCTCAGATTCTGATCCAATGTTGTAATATTCCAATCTATCGTTCTGACATTCAGATCCATTGCTGTAATATTCCAATCTATCGTTTTCAGATTCTGATCCATTGTTGTAATATTCCAATCTATCATTCTCAGATTCAGATCCATTGTTGTAATATTCAAAGCTATCATTCTCAGATTCTGATCAATTGTTGTAAATTTCCAATTTATCGTTCTCAGATTCTGATCCATTGTTGTAATATTCCAATCTATCATTCACAGATTCTGTTCCATTCTTCTAATATTCCAATCTATTGTTCTCAGATTCTGATCCATAGTTGTAATATTCCAATCTATCGTTCTGAGATTTCGAAACATAGTTTTAATATTCCAATCTATCGTTCTCAGATTCCAATTCAAAATTTTAACATTCCAATCGACCGTTCACAGATTCTGATCCAAAGTTGCAGTGTTCCAATCTATCGTTTTCACATTCTGATCCATTGTTGGAATATTTCAATCAATCGTTCTCAGAGTCAGATCCATTGTTGTAATCTTCCAATCAATCGTTCTCAGATTCAGATCCATTGTTGTAATATTCCAATCTATCGTTCTCAGATTCTGATCCATTGTTGTAAATTTCCAATCTATCGTTCTCACATTCTGATCCATTGTTGTAATATTCCAATCAATCGTTCTCAGATTCTGATGCATTGTTGTAATATTCCAATCTATCATTCTCAGATTCTGATCCATTGTTGTAAATTTCCAATCTATCATTCTCAGATTCTCATCCATTGTTGTAATATTCCAACCTATCGTTCTCAGATTCTGATCCATTTTTGTAATATTCCAATCAATCCTTCTCAGATTCTGAACCAATGTTGTAATATTCCAATCTATCGTTCTGACATTCAGATCCATTGCTGTAATATTCCAATCTATCGTTCTCAGATTCTGATCCATTGTTGTAATATTCCAATCAATCCTTCTCAGATTCTGATCCATTGTTCTAATATTCCAATCTATCGTTCTGACATTCTGATCCATTGTTGTAATATTCCAATCTATCGTTCTCAGATTCTGATCCATAGTTGTTCTATTCCAATCTATCGTTCTCAGATTCTGATCCATTGTTGTAATATTCCCATCTATTGTTTTCAGATTTTGATCCATAGTTGTAATATTCCAATCTATCGTCCTCAGATTCTGCTGCATTGTTGTAATATTCCCATCAATCTTTCCTGTATTCCGATCCATTGTTGTGTTATTCCAATCTATGTTTCTCAGATTCTGATCAATTGTTTTAATATTCCAATCTATCGATCTCAGATTCCGAGCAATTGTTGTAATATTCAAATCTATCATTCTCAGATTCTGATACATTGTGGGAATATTCCAATCTATCGTGCTCAGATTCCGATCCATTGTTGTAATATTCCAATCTATCATTCTCAGATTCTGATCCGTTGTTATATATTTCCAATTTATCGTTCTCAGATTCTGATCCATTGTTGTAACATTCCAATCTATTGCTCTAAGATTCTATCCATATTTGTAAGATTCCAATCTATCATTCACAGATTCTGATCCATTCTTCTAATATTCCAATCTATTGTTCTCAGATTCTGATCCATTGTTGTAATATTCGAATCTATCGTTCTCTGATTCTGATACATTGTTGTAATATTCCAATCTATAGTTCTCAGATTCCAATCCATTGTTGTAATATCCCAATCTATCGTTCTCAGATTCTAATCCATAGTTTTAATATTCTAATCCATCGTTCTGAGATTTTGAATCATAGTCTTAATATTCCAATCTGTCGTTCTCAGATTCCAATCCATAATTTTACTATTCCAATCGACTGTTCTCAGATTCTCAACCAAAGTTGTAATATTCCAAACTATCGTTCTCAAATTCTGATCCAGTGTTGTAATATTCCAATCTATCGACCTCAGATTCAGATCCATTGTTGTAATATTCCAAGCTATCATTCTCAGATTCTGATCCCTTGTTGTAGTATTCAAATCTATCGTTCTCAGATTCCGATCCATTGTTGTAATATTCCCATCTATCGTTCTCACATTCTGATCCATTGTTGTAAATTTCCAATTTATCGTTCTCACATTCTGATCCATTGTTGTAAATTTCCAATCTATCGTTCTCAGATTCTGATCCATTTTTCTAATATTCCAATCTATCATTCTCCGTTTCCAATCCATTGTTTTAATATTCTAATCAATCATTCTCATATTCTGATCCATTGTTGTAATATTCCAAACCAGCTTTCCCACATTCCGATCCAAAGTTGTCATATTCCAATCTATCGTTCATAGATTCTGATCCATTGTTGTAAAATTCCAATCTATCGTTCTCAGATTCCGATCCATTGTTGTAATATCCCAATCTATTGTTCTCAGATTCTGATCCATTCTTCCAATATTCCCATCTATCATTCTCATATTCTGATCCATTGTTGTAATATTCCAATCTATCGTTCCCACATTCCGATCCAAAGTTGTCATATTCCAATCTATCATTCACAGATTCTGATCCATTGTTGTAAAATTCCAATCTATCGTTCTCAGATTCCGATCCATTGTTGTAATATCCCAATCTATTGTTCTCAGATTCTGATCCATTGTTGTAATATTCCAATCTGTCGTTCAGAGAATCCGATCCATTCTTGTAATAATCCAATCTATCGTTCTCAGATTCTGATCCATTGTTGTAATATTCCAATCTATCAATCACAGATTCTGATCCATTGTTGTAATATTCCAATCAATCGGACTCAGATTCTGATCTATTCTTCTAATATTCCAATCTATCATTCTCAGATTCTGATCCATTGTTGTAATATTCCAATCTATCATTCTCAGCCTCTGATTCATTGTTGTAATATTCCAATCTGTCGTTCTCAGATACTAATCCATTGTTGTAATATTCCAATTTTTCGTTCTGAGATTTTGAAACATACTTTTAATATTCCAATCTATCTTTCTCAGATTCCAATCCATTATTTTAATATTCCAATCGACCGTTATCTGATTCTGATCCAAAATTGCAATATTCCAATCTATCGTTCTCAGATTTTGATCCATTGTTGTAAATTTCCAATATATCATTCTCAGATCCTGATCCATTGTTATAATATTCCAATCTATCGTTCTCAGATGCTGATCCATTTTTGTAATTTTCCAATCAATTATTCTCAGATTCTGATCCATTGTTGTAATATTCCAATCTATTGATCTGACATTCTGATCCATTGTTGTACTATTCCAATCTATCATTCTCAGATTCTGATCCATTGTTGTAATATTCCAATCTATCGTTCTCAGATTCTGATCCATTGTTGTAATATACCAATCTATCGTTCTCTGATTCCGACCATTGTTGTAATATCCCAATCTATCGTTCTCAACTTCTAATCCTTAGTTTTAATATACTAATCTATCGCTCTGAGATTTTGAATCATAGTTTTAATATTCCAATCTATCGTTCTCAGATTCCAATCCATAATTTTACTATTCCAATTGACCGTTGTCAGATTCTGAACCAAAGTTTTAATATTCCAATCTATCGTTCTCACTTTCTGATACATTGTGGGAATATTCCAATCAATCGTTCACAGATTCTGTTCCATTGTTGTAATATTCCAATCTATCATTCTCAGATTCTGATCCATTGCTGTAGATTTCCAATCTATCGTTCGCAGATTCTGATCCATTGTTGTAATGTTCCAATCTATCGTTCTCAGATTCTGATCCATAGTTGTTCTATTCCAATCTATCGTTCTCAGATTCAGATCCATTGTTGTAATTTTCCCATCTATTGTTTTCAGATTCTGATCCATAGTTGTAATATTCCAATCTATCGTCCTCAGATTCTGCTCCATTGTTGTAATATTCCAATCAATCTTTCCCAGATTCTGATCCATTGTTGTATTATTCCAATCTATCGACCTCAGATTCTGATCAATTGTTTTAATATTCCAGTCTATCGATCTCAGATTCTGAGCAATTGTTGTAATATTCGAATCTATCGTTCTCTGATTCTGATCCATTGTTCTAATATTCCAATCTATCATTGTCAGATTCTGATCAATTGTTGTAGTATTCCAATCTATTGTTCTCAGATTCTGATCCATTCTTGTAATATTCCAATCTATCGTTCTCAGTTTCTGATCCATAGTTGTTCCATTCCAATCTATCGTTCTCCGATTCTGATCCATTGTTGTAATATTCCCATTTATTGTTTTCAGATTTTGATCCATAGTTGTAATATTCCAATCTATCGTCCTTAGATTCTGCTCCATTGTTGTAGTATTCCAATCAATCTTTCTCATATTCTGATCCATTGTTGTAATATTCCAATCTATCGTTCTCAGATACTGATCCCTTGTTGTAATATTCAAATCTATCCTTCACAGATTCGGATCCATAGTTGTGATATACCAATCTATCGTTCTCAGATTCTGATCATTTGTTGTAATATTCCAGTCTTTCAATCTCAGATTCCGTGCCATTGTTGTAATATTCAAATCTATCATTCTCAGATTCCTATCCATTGCTGTAAATTTCCAATCTATCGTACTCAGATTCCAATCCATTGTTGTAATATTCCAATCTATCATTCTCAGATTCAGATCCATTGTTGTAATATTCATAGCTATCATTCTCAGATTCTGATCCATTGTTGTAAATTTCCAATTTATCGTTCTCAGATTCTGATCCATTGTTGTAATATTCCAATCTATTGCACTCAGATTCTATCCATACTTGTTATATTCCAATCTATCATTCACAGATTCTGTTCCATTCTTCTAATATTCCAATCTATTGTTCTCAGATTCTGATCCATTGTTGTAATATTCCAATCTATCGTTCTGAGATTTCGAATCATAGTTTTAATATTCCAATCTATCGTTCTCTGATTCCAATCCAAAATTTTAACATTCCAATCGACCGTTCACAGATTCTGATCCAAAGTTGCAATGTTCCAATCTATCGTTTTCATATTCTGATCCATTGTTGTAATATTTCAATCAATCGTTCTCAGAGTCAGATCCATTGTTGTAATTTTCCAATCAATCGATCTCAAATTCAGATCCATTGTTGTAATATTACAATCTATCGTTCTCAGATTCTGATCCATTGTTGTAAATTTCCAATCTATCGTTCTCACATTCTGATCCATTGTTGTAATATTCCAATCAATCGTTCTCAGATTCTGATGCATTGTTGTAATATTCCAATCTATCATTCTCAGATTCTGATCCATTGTTGTAAATTTCCAATCTATCATTCTCAGATTCTCATCCATTGTTGTAATATTCCAACCTGTCGTTCTCAGATTCTGATCCATCTTTGTAATATTCCAATCAATCCTTCTCAGATTCTGATCCAATGTTGTAATATTCCAATCTATCGTTCTGACATTCAGATCCATTGCTGTAATATTCCAATCTATCGTTCTCAGTTTCTGATCCATTGTTGTAATATTCCAATCAGTCCTTCTCAGATTCTGATCCATTGTTCTAATATTCCAATCTATCGTTCTGACATTCTGATCCATTGTTGTAATATTCCAATCTATCGTTCTCAGATTCTGATCCATAGTTGTTCTATTCCAATCTATGGTTCTCAGATTCTGATCCATTGTTGTAATATTCCCATTTATTGTTTTCAGATTTTGATCCATAGTTGTAATATTCCAATCTATCGTCCTCAGATTCTGCTCCATTGTTGTAGTATTCCAATCAATCTTTCTCATATTCTGATCCATTGTTGTAATATTCCAATCTATCGTTCTCAGATACTGATCCCTTGTTGTAATATTCAAATCTATCCTTCTCAGATTCTGATCCATAGTTGTGATATACCAATCTATCGTTCTCAGATTCTGATCATTTGTTGTAATATTCCAGTCTATCGATCTCAGATTCCGTGCCATTGTTGTAATATTCAAATCTATCATTCTCAGATTCTGATCCATTGCTGTAAATTTCCAATCTATCATACTCAGATTCCAATCCATTGTTGTAATATTCCAATCTATCATTCTCAGATTCAGATCCATTGTTGTAATATTCAAAGCTATCATTCTCAGATTCTGATCAATTGTTGTAAATTTCCAATTTATCGTTCTCAGATTCTGATCCATTGTTGTAATATTCCAATCTATCATTCACAGATTCTGTTCCATTCTTCTAATATTCCAATCTATTGTTCTCAGATTCTGATCCATAGTTGTAATATTCCAATCTATCGTTCTGAGATTTCGAAACATAGTTTTAATATTCCAATCTATCGTTCTCAGATTCCAATTCAAAATTTTAACATTCCAATCGACCGTTCACAGATTCTGATCCAAAGTTGCAGTGTTCCAATCTATCGTTTTCACATTCTGATCCATTGTTGGAATATTTCAATCAATCGTTCTCAGAGTCAGATCCATTGTTGTAATCTTCCAATCAATCGTTCTCAGATTCAGATCCATTGTTGTAATATTCCAATCTATCGTTCTCAGATTCTGATCCATTGTTGTAAATTTCCAATCTATCGTTCTCACATTCTGATCCATTGTTGTAATATTCCAATCAATCGTTCTCAGATTCTGATGCATTGTTGTAATATTCCAATCTATCATTCTCAGATTCTGATCCATTGTTGTAAATTTCCAATCTATCATTCTCAGATTCTCATCCATTGTTGTAATATTCCAACCTATCGTTCTCAGATTCTGATCCATTTTTGTATATTCCAATCTATCCTTCTCAGATTCTGAACCAATGTTGTAATATTCCAATCTATCGTTCTGACATTCAGATCCATTGCTGTAATATTCCAATCTATCGTTCTCAGATTCTGATCCATTGTTGTAATATTCCAATCAATCCTTCTCAGATTCTGATCCATTGTTCTAATATTCCAATCTATCGTTCTGACATTCTGATCCATTGTTGTAATATTCCAATCTATCGTTCTCAGATGCTGATCCATAGTTGTTCTATTCCAATCTATCGTTCTCAGATTCTGATCCATTGTTGTAATATTCCCATCTATTGTTTTCAGATTTTGATCCATAGTTGTAATATTCCAATCTATCGTCCTCAGATTCTGCTGCATTGTTGTACTATTCCCATCAATCTTTCCTGTATTCCGATCCATTGTTGTGTTATTCCAATCTATGTTTCTCAGATTCTGATCAATTGTTTTAATATTCCAATCTATCGATCTCAGATTCCGAGCAATTGTTGTAATATTCAAATCTATCATTCTCAGATTCTGATACATTGTGGGAATATTCCAATCTATCGTGCTCAGATTCCGATCCATTGTTGTAATATTCCAATCTATCATTCTCAGATTCTGATCCGTTGTTATATATTTCCAATTTATCGTTCTCAGATTCTGATCCATTGTTGTAACATTCCAATCTATTGCTCTCAGATTCTATCCATATTTGTAAGATTCCAATCTATCATTCACAGATTCTGATCCATTCTTCTAATATTCCAATCTATTGTTCTCAGATTCTGATCCATTGTTGTAATATTCGAATCTATCGTTCTCTGATTCTGATACATTGTTGTAATATTCCAATCTATAGTTCTCAGATTCCAATCCATTGTTGTAATATCCCAATCTATCGTTCTCAGATTCTAATCCATAGTTTTAATATTCTAATCCATCTTTCTGAGATTTTGAATCATAGTCTTAATATTCCAATCTGTCGTTCTCAGATTCCAATCCATAATTTTACTATTCCAATCGACTGTTCTCAGATTCTCAACCAAAGTTGTAATATACCAAACTATCGTTCTCAAATTCTGATCCAGTGTTGTAATATTCCAATCTATCGACCTCAGATTCAGATCGATTGTTGTAATATTCCAAGCTATCATTCTCAGATTCTGATCCCTTGTTGTAGTATTCAAATCTATCGTTCTCAGATTCCGATCCATTGTTGTAATATTCCCATCTATCGTTCTCACATTCTGATCCATTGTTGTAAATTTCCAATCTATCGTTCTCACATTCTGATCCATTGTTGTAAATTTCCAATCTATCGTTCTCAGATTCTGATCCATTTTTCTAATATTCCAATCTATCATTCTCCGTTTCCAATCCATTGTTTTAATATTCTAATCAATCATTCTCATATTCTGATCCATTGTTGTAATATTCCAAACCAGCTTTCCCACATTCCGATCCAAAGTTGTCATATTCCAATCTATCGTTCATAGATTCTGATCCATTGTTGTAAAATTCCAATCTATCGTTCTCAGATTCCGATCCATTGTTGTAATATCCCAATCTATTGTTCTCAGATTCTGATCCATTCTTCCAATATTCCAATCTATTGTTCTCAGATTCTGATCCATTGTTGTAATATTCGAATCTATCGTTCTCTGATTCTGATACATTGTTGTAATATTCCAATCTATAGTTCTCAGATTCCAATCCATTGTTGTAATATCCCAATCTATCGTTCTCAGATTCTAATCCATAGTTTTAATATTCTAATCCATCGTTCTGAGATTTTGAATCATAGTCTTAATATTCCAATCTGTCGTTCTCAGATTCCAATCCATAATTTTACTATTCCAATCGACTGTTCTCAGATTCTCAACCAAAGTTGTAATATACCAAACTATCGTTCTCAAATTCTGATCCAGTGTTGTAATATTCCAATCTATCGACCTCAGATTCAGATCGATTGTTGTAATATTCCAAGCTATCATTCTCAGATTCTGATCCCTTGTTGTAGTATTCAAATCTATCGTTCTCAGATTCCGATCCATTGTTGTAATATTCCCATCTATCGTTCTCACATTCTGATCCATTGTTGTAAATTTCCAATCTATCGTTCTCACATTCTGATCCATTGTTGTAAATTTCCAATCTATCGTTCTCAGATTCTGATCCATTTTTCTAATATTCCAATCTATCATTCTCCGTTTCCAATCCATTGTTTTAATATTCTAATCAATCATTCTCATATTCTGATCCATTGTTGTAATATTCCAAACCAGCTTTCCCACATTCCGATCCAAAGTTGTCATATTCCAATCTATCGTTCATAGATTCTGATCCATTGTTGTAAAATTCCAATCTATCGTTCTCAGATTCCGATCCATTGTTGTAATATCCCAATCTATTGTTCTCAGATTCTGATCCATTCTTCCAATATTCCAATCTATCGTTCTCAGATTCTGATCCATTGTTGTAATATTCCAATCTATCAATCACAGATTCTGATCCATTGTTGTAATATTCCAATCAATCGGTCTCAGATTCTGATCTATTCTTCTAATATTCCAATCTATCATTCTCAGATTCTGATCCATTGTTGTAATATTCCAATCTATCATTCTCATCCTCTGATCCATTGTTGTAATATTCCAATCTATCATTCTCAGATTCTGATCCATAGATGTAATCTTCCAATTTATTAGTCACAGATTCTGTTCCATTCTTCTAATATTCCAATCTATTGTTCTCAGATTCTGATCCATTGTTGTAATATTCGAATCTATCATTCTCAGATTCTGATCAATTGTTGTAATATCCCAATCTATTGTTCTCAGATTCTAATCCATAGTTGTAATATTCCAATGTGTCGTTCTCAGATACTAATCCATTGTTGTAATATTCGAATTTTTCGTTCTGAGATTTTGAAACATAGTTTTAATATTCCAATCTATCTTTCTCAGATTCCAATCCATTATTTTAATATTCCAATCGACCGTTCTCTGATTCTGATCCAAAATTGCAATATTCCAATCTATCATTCTCAGATTCTGATCCATTGTTGTAAATTTCCAATATATCATTCTCAGATCCTGATCCATTGTTATAATATTCCAATCTATCGTTCTCAGATGCTGATCCATTTTTGTAATTTTCCAATCAATTCTTCTCAGATTCTGATCCATTGTTGTAATATTCCAATCTATCGTTTTCACATTCTTATCCATTGTTGTAATATTCCAATCAATTGTTCTCAGAGTCAGATCCATTGTTGTAATTTTCCAATCAATCGTTCTCAGATTCAGATCCATTGTTGTAATATTCCAACCTATCGTTCTCAGATACTGATCCATTGTTGTAAATTTCCAATCTATCGTTCTCACATTCTGATCCATTGTTGTAATATTCCAATCAATCGTTCTCAGATTCTGATGCATTGTTGTAATATTCCAATCTATCATTCTCAGATTCTGAGCCATTGTTGTAAATTTCCAATCTATCATTCTCAGATTCTCATCCATTGTTGTAATATTCCAACCTATCGTTCTCAGATTCTGATCCATTTTTGTAATATTCCAATCAATCCTTCTCAGATTCTGATCCAATGTTGTAATATTCCAATCTATCGTTCTGACATTCAGATCCATTGCTGTAATATTCCAATCTATCGTTCTCAGATTCTGATCCATTGTTGTAATATTCCAATCAATCCTTCTCAGATTCTGATCCATTGTTCTAATATTCCAATCTATCGTTCTGACATTCTGATCCATTGTTGTAATATTCCAATCTATCGTTCTCAGATTCTGATCCATAGTTGTTCTATTCCAATCTATCGTTCTCAGATTCTGATCCATTGTTGTAATATTCCCATCTATTGTTTTCAGATTTTGATCCATAGTTGTAATATTCCAATCTATCGTCCTCAGATTCTGCTGCATTGTTGTAATATTCCCATCAATCTTTCCAGGATTCCGATCCATTGTTGTATTATTCCAATCTATGTTTCTCAGATTCTGATCAATTGTTTTAATATTCCAATCTATCGATCTCAGATTCCGAGCAATTGTTGTAATATTCAAATCTATCATTCTCAGATTCTGATACATTGTGGGAATATTCCAATCTATCGTGCTCAGATTCCGATCCATTGTTGCAATATTCCAATCTAACATTCTCAGATTCTGATCCATTGTTATAAATTTCCAATCTATCGTTCTCACATTCTGATCCATTGTTGTAAATTTCCAATCTATCGTTCTCAGATTCTGATCCATTTTTCTAATATTCCAATCTATCATTCTCCGTTTCCAATCCATTGTTTTAATATTCTAATCAATCATTCTCATATTCTGATCCATTGTTGTAATATTCCAAACCAGCTTTCCCACATTCCGATCCAAAGTTGTCATATTCCAATCTATCGTTCATAGATTCTGATCCATTGTTGTAAAATTCCAATCTATCGTTCTCAGATTCCGATCCATTGTTGTAATATCCCAATCTATTGTTCTCAGATTCTGATCCATTCTTCCAATATTCCAATCTATCGTTCTCAGATTCTGATCCATTGTTGTAATATTCCAATCTATCAATCACAGATTCTGATCCATTGTTGTAATATTCCAATCAATCGGTCTCAGATTCTGATCTATTCTTCTAATATTCCAATCTATCATTCTCAGATTCTGATCCATTGTTGTAATATTCCAATCTATCATTCTCATCCTCTGATCCATTGTTGTAATATTCCAATCTATCATTCTCAGATTCTGATCCATAGATGTAATCTTCCAATTTATTAGTCACAGATTCTGTTCCATTCTTCTAATATTCCAATCTATTGTTCTCAGATTCTGATCCATTGTTGTAATATTCGAATCTATCATTCTCAGATTCTGATCAATTGTTGTAATATCCCAATCTATTGTTCTCAGATTCTAATCCATAGTTGTAATATTCCAATGTGTCGTTCTCAGATACTAATCCATTGTTGTAATATTCGAATTTTTCGTTCTGAGATTTTGAAACATAGTTTTAATATTCCAATCTATCTTTCTCAGATTCCAATCCATTATTTTAATATTCCAATCGACCGTTCTCTGATTCTGATCCAAAATTGCAATATTCCAATCTATCATTCTCAGATTCTGATCCATTGTTGTAAATTTCCAATATATCATTCTCAGATCCTGATCCATTGTTATAATATTCCAATCTATCGTTCTCAGATGCTGATCCATTTTTGTAATTTTCCAATCAATTCTTCTCAGATTCTGATCCATTGTTGTAATATTCCAATCTATCGTTTTCACATTCTTATCCATTGTTGTAATATTCCAATCAATTGTTCTCAGAGTCAGATCCATTGTTGTAATTTTCCAATCAATCGTTCTCAGATTCAGATCCATTGTTGTAATATTCCAACCTATCGTTCTCAGATACTGATCCATTGTTGTAAATTTCCAATCTATCGTTCTCACATTCTGATCCATTGTTGTAATATTCCAATCAATCGTTCTCAGATTCTGATGCATTGTTGTAATATTCCAATCTATCATTCTCAGATTCTGAGCCATTGTTGTAAATTTCCAATCTATCATTCTCAGATTCTCATCCATTGTTGTAATATTCCAACCTATCGTTCTCAGATTCTGATCCATTTTTGTAATATTCCAATCAATCCTTCTCAGATTCTGATCCAATGTTGTAATATTCCAATCTATCGTTCTGACATTCAGATCCATTGCTGTAATATTCCAATCTATCGTTCTCAGATTCTGATCCATTGTTGTAATATTCCAATCAATCCTTCTCAGATTCTGATCCATTGTTCTAATATTCCAATCTATCGTTCTGACATTCTGATCCATTGTTGTAATATTCCAATCTATCGTTCTCAGATTCTGATCCATAGTTGTTCTATTCCAATCTATCGTTCTCAGATTCTGATCCATTGTTGTAATATTCCCATCTATTGTTTTCAGATTTTGATCCATAGTTGTAATATTCCAATCTATCGTCCTCAGATTCTGCTGCATTGTTGTAATATTCCCATCAATCTTTCCAGGATTCCGATCCATTGTTGTATTATTCCAATCTATGTTTCTCAGATTCTGATCAATTGTTTTAATATTCCAATCTATCGATCTCAGATTCCGAGCAATTGTTGTAATATTCAAATCTATCATTCTCAGATTCTGATACATTGTGGGAATATTCCAATCTATCGTGCTCAGATTCCGATCCATTGTTGCAATATTCCAATCTAACATTCTCAGATTCTGATCCATTGTTATAAATTTCCAATTTATCGTTCTCAGATTCTGATCCATTGTTGTAATATTCCAATCTATTGCTCTCAGATTCTATCCATATTTGTAATATTCCAATCTATCATTCACAGATTCTGTTCCATTCTTCTAATATTCCAATCTATTGTTCTCAGATTCTGATCCATTGTTTTAATATTCGAATCTATCGTTCTCTGATTCTGATCCATTGTTGTAATATTCCAATCTATCATTTTCAGTTTCTGATCAATTGTTGTAGTATTCCAATCTATTGTTCTCAGATTCTGATCCATTGTTGTAATATTCCAATCTATCGTTCTCAGATTCCGATCCATTGTTGTAATATTCCAATCAATCGGTCTCAGATTCTGATCTATTCTTCTAATATTCCAATCTATCATTCTCAGATTCTGATCCATTGTTGTAATATTCCAATCTATCATTCTCATCCTCTGATCCATTGTTGTAATATTCCAATCTATCATTCTCAGATTCTGATCCATAGATGTAATCTTCCAATTTATTAGTCACAGATTCTGTTCCATTCTTCTAATATTCCAATCTATTGTTCTCAGATTCTGATCCATTGTTGTAATATTCGAATCTATCATTCTCAGATTCTGATCAATTGTTGTAATATCCCAATCTATTGTTCTCAGATTCTAATCCATAGTTGTAATATTCCAATGTGTCGTTCTCAGATACTAATCCATTGTTGTAATATTCGAATTTTTCGTTCTGAGATTTTGAAACATAGTTTTAATATTCCAATCTATCTTTCTCAGATTCCAATCCATTATTTTAATATTCCAATCGACCGTTCTCTGATTCTGATCCAAAATTGCAATATTCCAATCTATCATTCTCAGATTCTGATCCATTGTTGTAAATTTCCAATATATCATTCTCAGATCCTGATCCATTGTTATAATATTCCAATCTATCGTTCTCAGATGCTGATCCATTTTTGTAATTTTCCAATCAATTCTTCTCAGATTCTGATCCATTGTTGTAATATTCCAATCTATCGTTTTCACATTCTTATCCATTGTTGTAATATTCCAATCAATTGTTCTCAGAGTCAGATCCATTGTTGTAATTTTCCAATCAATCGTTCTCAGATTCAGATCCATTGTTGTAATATTCCAACCTATCGTTCTCAGATACTGATCCATTGTTGTAAATTTCCAATCTATCGTTCTCACATTCTGATCCATTGTTGTAATATTCCAATCAATCGTTCTCAGATTCTGATGCATTGTTGTAATATTCCAATCTATCATTCTCAGATTCTGAGCCATTGTTGTAAATTTCCAATCTATCATTCTCAGATTCTCATCCATTGTTGTAATATTCCAACCTATCGTTCTCAGATTCTGATCCATTTTTGTAATATTCCAATCAATCCTTCTCAGATTCTGATCCAATGTTGTAATATTCCAATCTATCGTTCTGACATTCAGATCCATTGCTGTAATATTCCAATCTATCGTTCTCAGATTCTGATCCATTGTTGTAATATTCCAATCAATCCTTCTCAGATTCTGATCCATTGTTCTAATATTCCAATCTATCGTTCTGACATTCTGATCCATTGTTGTAATATTCCAATCTATCGTTCTCAGATTCTGATCCATAGTTGTTCTATTCCAATCTATCGTTCTCAGATTCTGATCCATTGTTGTAATATTCCCATCTATTGTTTTCAGATTTTGATCCATAGTTGTAATATTCCAATCTATCGTCCTCAGATTCTGCTGCATTGTTGTAATATTCCCATCAATCTTTCCAGGATTCCGATCCATTGTTGTATTATTCCAATCTATGTTTCTCAGATTCTGATCAATTGTTTTAATATTCCAATCTATCCATCTCAGATTCCGAGCAATTGTTGTAATATTCAAATCTATCATTCTCAGATTCTGATACATTGTGGGAATATTCCAATCTATCGTGCTCAGATTCCGATCCATTGTTGCAATATTCCAATCTAACATTCTCAGATTCTGATCCATTGTTATAAATTTCCAATCTATCGTTCTCACATTCTGATCCATTGTTGTAAATTTCCAATCTATCGTTCTCAGATTCTGATCCATTTTTCTAATATTCCAATCTATCATTCTCCGTTTCCAATCCATTGTTTTAATATTCTAATCAATCATTCTCATATTCTGATCCATTGTTGTAATATTCCAAACCAGCTTTCCCACATTCCGATCCAAAGTTGTCATATTCCAATCTATCGTTCATAGATTCTGATCCATTGTTGTAAAATTCCAATCTATCGTTCTCAGATTCCGATCCATTGTTGTAATATCCCAATCTATTGTTCTCAGATTCTGATCCATTCTTCCAATATTCCAATCTATCGTTCTCAGATTCTGATCCATTGTTGTAATATTCCAATCTATCAATCACAGATTCTGATCCATTGTTGTAATATTCCAATCAATCGGTCTCAGATTCTGATCTATTCTTCTAATATTCCAATCTATCATTCTCAGATTCTGATCCATTGTTGTAATATTCCAATCTATCATTCTCATCCTCTGATCCATTGTTGTAATATTCCAATCTATCATTCTCAGATTCTGATCCATAGATGTAATCTTCCAATTTATTAGTCACAGATTCTGTTCCATTCTTCTAATATTCCAATCTATTGTTCTCAGATTCTGATCCATTGTTGTAATATTCGAATCTATCATTCTCAGATTCTGATCAATTGTTGTAATATCCCAATCTATTGTTCTCAGATTCTAATCCATAGTTGTAATATTCCAATGTGTCGTTCTCAGATACTAATCCATTGTTGTAATATTCGAATTTTTCGTTCTGAGATTTTGAAACATAGTTTTAATATTCCAATCTATCTTTCTCAGATTCCAATCCATTATTTTAATATTCCAATCGACCGTTCTCTGATTCTGATCCAAAATTGCAATATTCCAATCTATCATTCTCAGATTCTGATCCATTGTTGTAAATTTCCAATATATCATTCTCAGATCCTGATCCATTGTTATAATATTCCAATCTATCGTTCTCAGATGCTGATCCATTTTTGTAATTTTCCAATCAATTCTTCTCAGATTCTGATCCATTGTTGTAATATTCCAATCTATCGTTTTCACATTCTTATCCATTGTTGTAATATTCCAATCAATTGTTCAGGGAGTCAGATCCATTGTTGTAATTTTCCAATCAATCGTTCTCAGATTCAGATCCATTGTTGTAATATTCCAACCTATCGTTCTCAGATACTGATCCATTGTTGTAAATTTCCAATCTATCGTTCTCACATTCTGATCCATTGTTGTAATATTCCAATCAATCGTTCTCAGATTCTGATGCATTGTTGTAATATTCCAATCTATCATTCTCAGATTCTGAGCCATTGTTGTAAATTTCCAATCTATCATTCTCAGATTCTCATCCATTGTTGTAATATTCCAACCTATCGTTCTCAGATTCTGATCCATTTTTGTAATATTCCAATCAATCCTTCTCAGATTCTGATCCAATGTTGTAATATTCCAATCTATCGTTCTGACATTCAGATCCATTGCTGTAATATTCCAATCTATCGTTCTCAGATTCTGATCCATTGTTGTAATATTCCAATCAATCCTTCTCAGATTCTGATCCATTGTTCTAATATTCCAATCTATCGTTCTGACATTCTGATCCATTGTTGTAATATTCCAATCTATCGTTCTCAGATTCTGATCCATAGTTGTTCTATTCCAATCTATCGTTCTCAGATTCTGATCCATTGTTGTAATATTCCCATCTATTGTTTTCAGATTTTGATCCATAGTTGTAATATTCCAATCTATCGTCCTCAGATTCTGCTGCATTGTTGTAATATTCCCATCAATCTTTCCAGGATTCCGATCCATTGTTGTATTATTCCAATCTATGTTTCTCAGATTCTGATCAATTGTTTTAATATTCCAATCTATCCATCTCAGATTCCGAGCAATTGTTGTAATATTCAAATCTATCATTCTCAGATTCTGATACATTGTGGGAATATTCCAATCTATCGTGCTCAGATTCCGATCCATTGTTGCAATATTCCAATCTAACATTCTCAGATTCTGATCCATTGTTATAAATTTCCAATTTATCGTTCTCAGATTCTGATCCATTGTTGTAATATTCCAATCTATTGCTCTCAGATTCTATCCATATTTGTAATATTCCAATCTATCATTCACAGATTCTGTTCCATTCTTCTAATATTCCAATCTATTGTTCTCAGATTCTGATCCATTGTTTTAATATTCGAATCTATCGTTCTCTGATTCTGATCCATTGTTGTAATATTCCAATCTATCATTTTCAGTTTCTGATCAATTGTTGTAGTATTCCAATCTATTGTTCTCAGATTCTGATCCATTGTTGTAATATTCCAATCTATCGTTCTCAGGTTCCGATCCATTGTTGTAATATTCCAATCAATCGGTCTCAGATTCTGATCTATTCTTCTAATATTCCAATCTATCATTCTCAGATTCTGATCCATTGTTGTAATATTCCAATCTATCATTCTCATCCTCTGATCCATTGTTGTAATATTCCAATCTATCATTCTCAGATTCTGATCCATAGTTGTAATCTTCCAATTTATTAGTCACAGATTCTGTTCCATTCTTCTAATATTCCAATCTATTGTTCTCAGATTCTGATCCATTGTTGTAATATTCGAATCTATCATTCTCAGATTCTGATCAATTGTTGTAATATCCCAATCTATTGTTCTCAGATTCTAATCCATAGTTGTAATATTCCAATGTGTCGTTCTCAGATACTAATCCATTGTTGTAATATTCGAATTTTTCGTTCTGAGATTTTGAAACATAGTTTTAATATTCCAATCTATCTTTCTCAGATTCCAATCCATTATTTTAATATTCCAATCGACCGTTCTCTGATTCTGATCCAAAATTGCAATATTCCAATCTATCATTCTCAGATTCTGATCCATTGTTGTAAATTTCCAATATATCATTCTCAGATCCTGATCCATTGTTATAATATTCCAATCTATCGTTCTCAGATGCTGATCCATTTTTGTAATTTTCCAATCAATTCTTCTCAGATTCTGATCCATTGTTTTAATATTCCAATCTATCGTTCTCTGATTCTGATCCATTGTTGTAATATTCCAATCTATCATTTTCAGTTTCTGATCAATTGTTGTAGTATTCCAATCTATTGTTCTCAGATTCTGATCCATTGTTGCAATATTCCAATCTATCGTTCTCAGATTCCGATCCATTGTTGTAATATCCCAATCTATCGTTCTCAGATTCTAATCCATAGTTTTAATATACTAATCCATCGTTCTGAGATTTTGAATCATAGTTTTAATATTCCAATCTATCGTTCTCAGATTCTAATCCATAATTTTACTATTCCAATCGACCTTTCTCAGATTCTCAACCAAAGTTCTAATATTCCAAACTATCGTTCTCACATTCTGATCCAGTGTTGTAATATTCCAATCTATCGACCTCAGATTGAGATCCATTGTTGTAATATTCCAAGCTATCATTCTCAGATTCTGATGCCTTGTTGTAGTATTCCAATCTATCGTTCTCAGATTCCGATCCATTGTTGTAATATTCCAATCTATCGTTCTCACATTCTGATCCATTGTTGTAAATTTCCAATCTATCGTTCTCACATTCTGATCCATTGTTGTAAATTTCCAATCTATCGTTCTCAGATTCTGATCCATTTTTCTAATATTCCAATCTATCATTCTCCGTTTCCAATCCATTGTTTTAATATTCTAATCAATCATTCTCATATTCTGATCCATTGTTGTAATATTCCAATCTATCGTTCCCACATTCCGATCCAAAGTTGTCATATTCCAATCTATCGTTCACAGATTCTGATCCATTGTTGTAAAATTCCAATCTATCGTTCTCATATTCCGATCCAAAGTTTTAATAATCGAATTAGTCGTTCATAGATTCTCATCCATTGTTGTAAAATTCCAATCTATCATTCTCAGATTCCGATCCATTGTTGTAATATCCCAATCTATTGTTCTCAGATTCTGATCCATTCTTGTAATATTCCAATCTGTCGTTCAGAGAATCCGATCCATTCTTGTAATATTCCAATCTATCGTTCTCAGATTCTGATCCATTGTTGTAATATTCCAATCTATCGATCACAGATTCTGATCCATTGTTGTAATATTCCAATCAATCGGTCTCAGATTCTGATCGATTCTTCTAATATTCCAATCTATCATTCTCAGATTCTGATCTATTGTTGCAATATTCCTATCAATCGGTCTCAGATTCTGATCCATTTTTCTAATATTCCAATCTATCATTCTCCGTTTCCAATCCATTGTTTTAATATTCTAATCAATCATTCTCATATTCTGATCCATTGTTGTAATATTCCAATCTATCGTTCCCACATTCCGATCCAAAGTTGTCATATTCCAATCTATCGTTCACAGATTCTAATCCATTGTTGTAAAATTCCAATCTATCGTTCTCATATTCCGATTCAAAGTTTTAATAATCGAATTAGTCGTTCATAGATTCTGATCCATTGTTGTAAAATTCCAATCTATCGTTCTCAGATTCCGATCCATTGTTGTAATATCCCAATCTATTGTTCTCAGATTCTGATCCATTCTTGTAATATTCCAATCTGTCGTTCAGAGAATCCGATCCATTCTTGTAATATTCCAATTTATCGTTCTCAGATTCTGATCCATTGTTGTAATATTCCAATCAATCGGTCTCAGATTCTGATCTATTCTTCTAATATTCCAATCTATCATTCTCAGCCTCTTATCCATTGTTGTAATATTCCAATCTATCATTCTCAGATTCTGATCCATAGATGTAATCTTCCAATTTATTATTCACAGATTCTGTTCCATTCTTCTAATATTCCAATCCATTGTTCTCAGCTTCTGATCCATTGTTGTAATATTCGAATCTATCATTCTCAGATTCTGATCAATTGTTGTAATATCCCAATCTATTGTTCTCAGATTCTAATCCATAGTTGTAATATTCGAATCTGTCGTTCTCAGATACTAATCCATTGTTGTAATATTCCAATTTTTCGTTCTGTGATTTTGAAACATAGTTTTAAGATTCCAATCTATCTTTCTCAGATACCAATCCATTATTTTAATATTCCAATCGACCGTTCTCTGATTCTGATCCAAAATTGCAATATTCCAATCTATCATTCTCAGATTCTGATCCATTGTTTTAATATTCCAATCTATCATTCTCAGATTCTCCTCCATTGTTGTAATATTCCAACCTATCGTCCTCAGATTCTGATCCATTTTTGTAATATTCCAATCAATCAGTCTCAGATTCTGATCCAATGTTGTAATATTCCAATCTATCGTTCTGACTTTCAGATCCATTGTTGTAATATTGCAATCTAGCGTTCTCAGATTCTGATCCATTTTTGTAATATTCCAATCAATCCTTCTCAGATTCTGATCCATTATTGTAATATTCCAATCTACCGTTCTGACATTCTTATCCATTGTTATAATATTCCAATCAATCGTTCTCAGATTCTGATCCATTGTTGTAATATTCCCATCTATTGTTTTCAGATTTTGATCCATAGTTGTAATATTACAATCTATCGTCCTCAGATTTGTGCTCCATTGTTGTAATATTCCCATCAATCTTTCCCAGATTCCAATCCATTGTTGTATTATTCCAATCTATGGTTCTCAGATTTTGATCAATTGTTTTAATATTCCAGTCTATCGATCTCAGATTCCGAGCAATTGTTGTAATATTCAAATCTATCGATCTGACATTCTGATCCATTGTTGTAATATTCCAATCTATCATTCTCAGATTCTGATCCATTGTTGTAATATTCCAATCTATCGTTCTCAGATTCTGATCCATTGTTTTAATATTCCAATCTATCGTTCTCAGATTCTCCTCCATTGTTGTAATATTCCAACCTATCGTCCTCAGATTCTGATCCATTTTTGTAATATTCCAATCAATCAGTCTCAGATTCTGATCCAATGTTGTAATATTCCAATCTATCGTTCTGACTTTCAGATCCATTGTTGTAATATTGCAATCTAGCGTTCTCAGATTCTGATCCATTTTTGTAATATTCCAATCAATCCTTCTCAGATTCTGATCCATTATTGTAATATTCCAATCTACCGTTCTGACATTCTTATCCATTGTTATAATATTCCAATCAATCGTTCTCAGATTCTGATCCATTGTTGTAATATTCCCATCTATTGTTTTCAGATTTTGATCCATAGTTGTAATATTACAATCTATCGTTCTCAGATTCTGCTCCATTGTTGTAATATTCTCATCAATCTTTCCCAGATTCCAATCCATTGTTGTATTATTCCAATCTATGGTTCTCAGATTTTGATCAATTGTTTTAATATTCCAGTCTATCGATCTCAGATTCCGAGCAATTGTTGTAATATTCAAATCTTTCATTCTCAGATTCTGATCCATTGTGGGAACATTCTAAGCTATTGTGCTCAGATTCCGATCCATTGTTGCAATATTCGAATCTATCGTTCTCTGATTCTGATCCATTGTTGTAATATTCCAATCTATCATTGTCAGATTCTGATCAATTGTTGTAGTATTCCAATCTATTGTTCTCAGATTCTGATCCATTGTTGTAATATTCCAATCTATCGTTCTCAGATTCTGATCCATAGTTGTTCTATTCCAATCTATCGTTCTCAGATTCTGATCCATTGTTGTAATATTCCCATCTATTGTTTTCAGATTTACATCCATAGTTGTAATATTCCAATCTATAGCCCTCAGACTCTGCTCCATTGTTGTAATATTCCAATCAATCTTTCTCATAGTCTGATCCATTGTTGTAATATTCCAATCTATCATTCTCAGATACTTATCCCTTGTTGTAATATTCCAATCTATCCTTCTCAGATTCTGATCCATAGTTGTAATATACCAATCTATCCTTCTCAGATTCTGATCACTTGTTGTAATATTCCAGTCTATCGATCTCAGATTCCGTGCCATTGTTGTAATATTCAAATCTATCATTCTCAGATTCTGATCCATTGTTGTAAATTTCCAATCTATCGTTCTCAGATTCTAATCCATAGTTTTAATATACTAATCCATCGTTCTGAGATTTTGAATCATAGTTTTAATATTCCAATCTATCGTTCTCAGATTCCAATCCATAATTTTACTATTCCAATCGACCGTTCTCAGATTCTGAACCAAAGTTGTAATATTCCAAACTATCGTTCTCACATTCTGATCCAGTGTTGTAATATTCCAATATATCGACCTCAGATTCAGATCCATTGTTGTAATATTCCAAGCTATCATTCTCAGATTCTGATCCCTTGTTGTAGTATTCCAATCTATCGTTCTCAGATTCCGATCCATTGTTGTAATATTCCACTCTATCGTTCTCACATTCTGATCCATTGTTGTAAATTTCCAATCTATCGTTCTCACATTCTGATCCATTGTTGTAAATTTCCAATCTATCGTTCTCAGATTCTGATCCATTTTTCTAATATTCCAATCTATCATTCTCCGTTTCCAATCCATTGTTTTAATATTCTAATCAATCATTCTCATATTCTGATCCATTGTTGTAATATTCCAATCTATCGTTCCCACATTCCGATCCAAAGTTGTCATATTCCAATCTATCGTTCACAGATTCTGATCCATTGTTGTAAAATTCCAATCTATCGTTCTCATATTCCGATCCAAAGTTTTAATAATCGAATTAGTCATTCATAGATTCTGATCCAATGTTGTAAAATTCCAATCTATCGTTCTCAGATTCCGATCCATTGTTGTAATATCCCAATCTATTGTTCTCAGATTCTGATCCAATCTTGTAATATTCCAATCTGTCGTTCAGAGAATCCGATCCATTTTTGTAATATTCCAATCTATCGTTCTCAGATTCTGATCCATTGTTGTAATATTCCAATCTATCGATCACAGATTCTGATCCATTGTTGTAATATTCCAATCAATCGGTCTCAGATTCTGATCGATTCTTCTAATATTCCAATCTATCATTCTCAGATTCTGATCCATTGTTGTAATATTCCAATCTATCATTCTCAACCTCTGATCCATTGTTGTAATATTCCAATCTATCATTCTCAGATTCTGATCCATAGTTGTAATATTAAAATCTATCATTCTCAGATTCTGATCTATAGTTGTAATCTTCCAATCTTTCATTCTCAGATTCTGATCAATTGTTGTAATATCCCTATCTATTGTTCTCAGATTCTAATCCATAGTTGTAATATTCCAATTTTTCGTTCTGAGATTTTGAAACATCGTTTTAATATTCCAATCTATCGTTCTCAGATTCCAATCCATTATTTTAATATTCCAATCGACCGTTCTCAGATTCTGATCCAAAGTTGCAATATTCCAATCTATCGTTCTCAGATTCTGATCCATTGTTGTAATATTCCAATCAATCTTTCCCAGATTCCGATCCATTGTTGTGTTATTCCAATCTATCGTTCTCAGATTCTGATCAATTGTTTTAATATTCCAGTCTATCGATCTCAGATTCCGAGCAATTGTTGTAATATTCGAATCTATCGTTCTCTGATTCTGATCCATTGTTGTAATATTCCAATCTATCATTGTCAGATTCTGATCAATTGTTGTAGTATTCCAATCTATTGTTCTCAGATTCTGATCCATTGTTGTAATATTCCAATCTATCTTTCTCATATTCCGATCCATTGTTGTAATATTCCAATCTATCGTTCTCAGACACTGATCCCTTGTTGTAATATTCCAATCTATCCTTCTCAGATTCTGATCCATAGTTGTAATATACCAATCTATCGTTCTCAGATTCTGATCATTTGTTGTAATATTCCAGTCTATCGATCTCAGATTCCGTGCCATTGTTGTAATATTCAAATCTATCATTCTCAGATTCTGATCCATTGTTGTAAATTTCCAATCTATCGTACTCAGATTCCAATCCATTGTTGTAATATTCCAATCTATCATTCTCAGATTCAGATCCATTGTTGTAATATTCAAAGCTATCATTCTCAGATTCTGATCCATTGTTGTAAATTTCCAATTTATCGTTCTCAGATTCTGATCCATTGTTGTAATATTCCAATCTATTGCAATCAAATTCTATCCATACTTGTAATATTCCAATCTATCATTCACAGATTCTGTTCCATTCTTCTAATATTCCAATCTATTGTTCTCAGATTCTGATACATTGTTGTAATATTCCAATCTATCATTGTCAGATTCTGATCAATTGTTGTAATATTACAATCTGTTGTTCTTAGAATCTAATCCATAGTTGTAATATTCCAATCTGTCGTTCTCAGATTCTAATCCATAGTTGTAATATTCCAATCTATCGTTCTGAGAAATTGAAACATAGTTTTAATATTCCAATTTGTCGTTCTCAGATTCCAATCCAAAATTTTAGCTTTCCAATCGATCTTTCTCAGATTCTGATCCAAAGTTGCAGTATTCCAATCTATCGTTTTCACATTCTGATCCATTGTTGTAATATTCCGATCTATCGTTCTGAGATTCAGATCCATTGTTGTAATTTTCAAATCAATCATTCTCAGATTCAGATCCATTGTTGTAGTATTCCAATCTATCGTTCTTAGATTCTGATCCACTGTTGTAAATTTCCAATCTATCGTTCTCATATTCTGATCCATTGTTGTAATATTCCAATCAATCGTTCTCAGATTCTGATGCATTGTTGTAATATTCCAATCTATCATTCTCAGATTCTGATCCATTGTTGTAACTTTCCAATCTATCGTTCTCAGATTCTCATCCATTGTTGTAATATTCCAACCTATCGTCCGCACATTCTGTTCCATTTTTGTAATATTCCAATCAATCCTTCTAAGATTCTGATCCAATGTTGTAATATTCCAATCTATCGTTCTGACATTCAGATCCATTGTTGTAATATTCCAATCTATCGTTCTGAGATTCTGATCCATTGTTGTAATATTCCAATCAATCCTTCTCAGATTCTGATCCATTGTTATAATATTCCAATCTATCGTTCTGACATTCTGATCCATTGTTGTAATATTCCAATCTATCGTTCTCAGATTCTGATCCATTGTTGTAATATTCCCATCTATTGTTTTCAGATTTTGATCCATAGTTGTAATACTCCAATCTATCGTCCTCAGATTCTGCTCCATTGTTGTAATGTTCCCATCAATCTTTCCCAGATTCCGATCCATTGTTGTATTATTCCAATCTATGGTTCTCAGATTCTTATCAATTGTTTTAATATTCCAGTCTATCGATCTCAGATTCCGAGCAATTGTTGTAATATTCCAATCTATCATTCTCAGATTCTGATCCATTGTTGTAAATTTCCAATTTATCGTTCTCAGATTCTGATCCATTTTTGTAACATTCCAATCTATTGCTCTCAGATTCTATCCATATTTGTAATATTCCAATCTATCATTCACAGATTCTGTTCCATTCTTCTAATATTCCAATCTATTGTTCTCAGAATCTGATCCATTGTTGTAATATTCCAATCTATCATTGTCAGATTCTGATCAATTGTTGTAGTATTCCAATCTATTGTTCTCAGATTCTGATCCATTGTTGTAATATTCCAATCTATCGTTCTCAGATTCTGATCCATAGTTGTTCTATTCCAACCTATCGTTCTCAGATTCTGATCCATTGTTGTAATATTCCCATCTATTGTTTTCAGATTTTGATCCATAGTTGTAATAATCCAATCTATCGTCCTCAGATTCTGCTCCATTGTTGTAATATTCCAATCAATCTTTCTCATAGTCCGATCCATTGTTGTAATATTCCAATCTATCATTCTCAGATACTGATCCCTTGTTGTAATATTCCAATCTATCCTTCTCAGATTCTGATCCATAGTTGTAATATACCAATCTATCGTTCTCAGATTCTGATCATTTGTTGTAAAATTCCAGTCTATCGATCTCAGATTCCGTGCCATTGTTGTAATATTCAAATCTATCATTCTCAGATTCTGATCCATTGTTGTAAATTTCCAATCTATCGTACTCAGATTCCAATCCATTGTTGTAATATTCCAATCTAACATTCTCAGATTCAGATCCATTGTTGTAATATTCAAAGCTATCATTCTCAGATTCTGATCCATTGTTGTAAATTTCCAATTTATCGTTCTCAGATTCTGATCCATTGTTGTAATATTCCAATCTATTGCACTCAGATTCTATCCATACTTGTAATATTCCAATCTATCATTCACAGACTCTGTTCCATTCTTCTAATATTCCAATCTATTGTTCTCAGATTCTAATCCATTGCTGTAATATTCGAATCTATCGTTCTCTGATTCTGATCCATTGTTGTAATATTACAATCTGTTGTTCTTAGAATCTAATCCATAGTTGTAATATTCCAATCTGTCGTTCTCAGATTCTGATCCATAGTTCTAATATGCCAATCGATCGTTCTGAGATTTTGAAACATAGTTTTAATATTCCAATCTATCGTTCTCAGATTCCAATCCAAAATTTTAACATTCCAATCGACCGTTCTCAGATTCTGATTAAAAGTTGCAGTATTCCAATCTATTGTTTTCACATTCTGATCCATTGTTGTAATTTTCCAATCAATCGTTCTCAGATTCAGATCCATTGTTGTAATATTCCAATCTACCGTTATCAGATTCTGATCCATTGTTGTAAATTTCCAATCTATCGTTCTCACATTCTGTTCCATTGTTTTAATATTCCAATCAATCGTTCCCAGATTCTGATGCATTGTTGCAATATTCCAATCTATCATTCTCAGATTCTGATCCAATGTTGTAAATTTGCAATCTATCGTTCTCAGATTCTCATCCTTTGTTGTAATACTCCAACCTATCCTTCACAGATTCTCATCCAATGTTGTAATATTCCAATCTATCGTTCTGACATTCAGATCCATTGTTGTAATATTCCAATCTCTCATTCTCAGATTCTGAACCATTGTTGTAACATTCCAATCTATTGTTCTCAGATTCTGATACATTGTTATAATATTCCTATCTATCTTTCACAGATTATGTTCCAGTGTTGTAATATTCCAATCTATCATTCTCAGATTATGATCCATTGTTATAATATACCAATCTATCATTCTCAAATTCTTTTAGAGTGTTGTAATATTCCAATCTATCGTTCTCAGATTCTGATCCATAGTTGTTCTATTCCAAACTATCGTTCTCAGATTCTGATCCAGTGTTGTAATATTCCAATCTATCTTTCTCAGATTCCTATCCATTGTTGTAATATTCCAATCTATCGTTCTCACATTCTAATCCATTGTTGTAATATTCCAATCTATCTTTCTCAGATTCCTATCAATTCTTGTAATATTCCAATCTATCATTCTCACATTCTGTTCTATTGTTGTGATATTCCAAACTATCGTTCTCAAATTCTGATCCATTGTTCTAATATTCCAATCTATCCTTCTCAGATTCAGCTCCATTGTTGTAATATTCCAATCTATCCTTCTCAGATTCTGATCCATTGCTGTAATATTTCAATCTATCGATTCAGCTCCTGAACCATTGTTATAATATTCCAATCTGTCATTCTCAGATTCTAATCCAGTGTTATAATATTCCAATCTATCATTCTCAGATTCTCATCCATAGTTGTAATATTCCAATTTATCATTCTCAGATTCCGATCCATTGTTGTAATATTCGAATCTATCGTTCTCTGATTCTGATCCATTGTTGTAATATTCCAATCTATCATTGTCAGATTCTGATCAATTGTTGTAGTATTCCAATCTATTGTTCTCAGATTCTGATCCATTGTTGTAATATTCCAATCTATCGTTCTCAGATTCTGATCCATAGTTGTTCTATTCCAATCTAGCGTTCTCAGATTCTGATCCATTGTTGTAATATTCCCATCTATTGTTTTCAGATTTTGATCCATAGTTGTAATATTCCAATCTATCGTCTTCAGATTCTGCTCCATTGTTGTAATATTCCAATCAATCTTTCTCATAGTCCGATCCATTGTTGTAATATTCCAATCTATCATTGTCAGATTCTGATCAATTGTTGTAATATTACAATCTGTTGTTCTTAGAATCTAATCCATTGTTGTAATATTCCAATCTGTCGTTCTCAGATTCTAATCCATAGTTGTTATATTCCAATCTATCGTTCTGAGATTTTGAAACATAGTTTTAATATTCCAATCTATCGTTCTCAGATTCCAATCCAAAATTCTAACATTCCAATCGACCGTTCTCAGATTCTGATCCAAAGTTGCAGTATTCCAATCTATTGTTTTCACATTCTGATCCATTGTTGTAATTTTCCAATCAATCGTTCTCAGATTCAGATCCATTGTTGTAATATTCCAATCTACCGTTATCAGATTCTGATCCATTGTTGTAAATTTCCAATCTATCGTTCTCACATTCTGTTCCATTGTATTAATATTCCAATCTATCATTCTCAGATTCTCATCCTTTGTTGTAATATTCCAACCTATCCTTCACAGATTCTGATCCAATGTTGTAATATTCCAATCTATCGTTCTGACATTCAGATCCATTGTTGTAATATTCCAATCTCTCATTCTCAGATTCTGATTCATTGTTGTAACATTCCAATCTATTGTTCTCAGATTCTGATACATTGTTATAATATTCCTATCTATCTTTCACAGATTATGTTCCAGTGTTGAAATATTCCAATCTATCATTCTCAGATTATGATCCATTGTTATAATATACCAATCTATCATTCTCAAATTCTGTTAGAGTGTTGTAATATTCCAATCTATCGTTCTCAGATTCTGATCCATAGTTGTTCTATTCCAAACTATCGTTCTCAGATTCTGATCCAGTGTTGTAATATTCCAATCTATCTTTCTCAGATTCCTATCCATTGTTGTAATATTCCAATCTATCGTTCTCACATTCTGATCCATTGTTGTAATATTCCAATCTATCTTTCTCAGATTCCTATCAATTCTTGTAATATTCCAATCTATCATTCTCACATTCTGTTCTATTGTTGTAATATTCCAAACTATCGTTCTCAAATTCTGATCATTGTTCTAATATTCCAATCTATCCTTCTCAGATTCAGCTCCATTGTTGTAATATTCCAATCTATCCTTCTCAGATTCTGATCCATTGCTGTAATATTTCAATCTATCGATTCAGCTCCTGAACCATTATTATAATATTCCAATCTGTCATTCTCAGATTCTAATCCATTGCTTTAATATTCCAATCTATCATTCTCAGATTCTCATCCATAGTTGTAATATTCCAATCTATCATTCTCAGATTCTGATCCATTGTTTTAATATTGCAATCTATCTTTCTCAGATTCTGATCCATTGTTGTAATATTCCAATCTATCGTTCTCAGATTCTCATCCATTGTTGTAATATTCCAACCTATCGTTCTCAGATTCTGATCCATTTTTGTAATATTCCAATCAATCCTTCTCAGATTCTGATCCAATGTTGTAATATTCCAATCTATCGTTGTGACATTCAGATCCATTGTTGTAATATTCCAATCTATCATTCTCAGATTCTGATCCATTGTTGTAACATTCCAATCTTTTGTTCTCAGATTCTGATACATTGTTATAATATTCCTATCTATCTTTCACAGATTATGTTCCAGTGTTGTAATATTCCAATCTATCATTCTCAGATTCTGATCCATTGTTATAACATACCAATCTATCATTCTCAAATTCTATTAGAGTGTTGTAATATTCCAATCTATCGTTCTCAGATTCTGATCCATAGTTGTTCTATTCCAAACTATCGTTCTCAGATACTGATCCAGTGTTGTAATATTCCAATCTGTCTTTCTCAGATTCCTATCCATTGTTGTAATATTCCAATCTATCGTTCTCACATTCTGATCCATTGTTGTAATATTCCAATCTATCTTTCTCAGATTCCTATCAATTCTTGTAATATTCCAATCTATCATTCTCACATTCTGTTCTATTGTTGTAATATTCCAAACTATCGTTCTCAAATTCTGATCATTGTTCTAATATTCCAATCAATCCTTCTCAGATTCAGCTCCATTGTTGTAATATTCCAATCTATCCTTCTCAGATTCTGATCCATTGCTGTAATATTTCAATCTATCGATTCAGCTCCTGAACCATTGTTATAATATTCCAATCTGTCATTCTCAGATTCTAATCCATTGTTATAATATTCCAATCTATCATTCTCAGATTCTCATCCATAGTTGTAATATCCCAATCTATCATTCTCAGATTCTGATCCATTGTTTTAATATTGCAATCTATCTTTCTCAGATTCTGATCCATTGTTGTAATATTCCAATCTATCGTTCTCAGATTCTCATCCATTGTTGTAATATTCCAACCTATCGTTCTCAGATTCTGATCCATTTTTGTAATATTCCAATCAATCCTTCTCAGATTCTGATCCAATGTTGTAATATTCCAATCTATCGTTGTGACATTCAGATCCATTGTTGTAATATTCCAATCTATCATTCTCAGATTCTGATCCATTGTTGTAACATTCCAATCTTTTGTTCTCAGTTTCTGATACATTGTTATAATATTCCTATCTATCTTTCACAGATTATGTTCCAGTGTTGTAATATTCCAATCTATCATTCTCAGATTCTGATCCATTGTTATAACATACCAATCTATCATTCTCAAATTCTATTAGAGTGTTGTAATATTCCAATCTATCGTTCTCAGATTCTGATCCATAGTTGTTCTATTCCAAACTATCGTTCTCAGATACTGATCCAGTGTTGTAATATTCCAATCTGTCTTTCTCAGATTCCTATCCATTGTTGTAATATTCCAATCTATCGTTCTCACATTCTGATCCATTGTTGTAATATTCCAATCTATCTTTCTCAGATTCCTATCCATTGTTGTAATATTCCAATCTATCGTTCTCACATTCTGTTCTATTGTTGTAATATTCCAAACTATCGTTCTCAAATTCTGATCCATTGTTCTAATATTCCAATCTATCCTTCTCAGATTCAGCTCCATTGTTGTAATATTCCAATCTATCCTTCTCATACTCCGATCCATTGTTGTATTATTCCAATCTATCCATCTCAGCTCCTGAACAATTGTTATAATATTCCGATCTGTCATTCTCAGATTCTATTCCAGTGTTATAATATTCCAATCTCTCATTCCCAGATTCTCATCCATTGTTGTAATATTGCAAGCTATCGTTCTCAGATTCTCATCCATAGTTGCAATATTCCAATCTGTCGTGCTCAGAACCTAATCCATAGTTGTAATATTCCAATCTATCGTTCTGAGATCTTGAAACATATTTTTAATATTCCAATCTATCGTACTCAGATTCCAATCCATTATTTTAATATTCCAATCGACCGTTCTCAGTTTCTGATCCAAAGTTGCAATATTCCAATCTATCTTTCTCACTTTCTGATCCATTGTTGTAATATTCCAGTCTATCGTTTTCAGATTCTGATCCATTGTTGTAATATTCCAATCTATCGTTCTCAGATTCTGATCCATTGTTGTAACATTCCAATCAATCCTTCTCAGTCTCTGATCCATTGTTGTCATATTCCAATCTATCGTTCTGACATTCTAATCCATTGTTGTAATATTCCAATCTATCGTTCTCAGATTCTGATCCATAGTTGTGCTATTCCAATATATCGTTCTGAGATTTTGAAACAGAGTTTTAATATTCCAATCTATCGTTCTCAGATTCCAATTCAAAATTTTGACATTCCACTCGACCGTTCTCAGATTCTGATCCAAAGTTGCAGTATTCCAATCTATCGTTTTCACATTCTGATCCATTGTAGTAATATTCCAATCAATCGTTCTCAGATTCAGATCCATTGTTGTAATTTTCCAATCAATCGTTCTCAGATTCAGATCCATTGTTGTAATATTCCAAACTATCGTTCTCAGATTCTGATCCATTGTTGTAAATTTCCAATCTATCCTTCTCACATTCTGATCCATTGTTGTAATATTCCAATCAATCGTTCTCAGATTCTGATGCATTGTTGTAATATTCCAATCTATCATCTCAGATTCTGATCCATTGTTCTAAATTTCCAATCTATCGTTCTCAGATTCTCATCCATTGTTGTAATATTCCAACCTATCGTTCTCAGATTCTGATCCATTTTTGTAATATTCCAATCAATCCTTCTCAGATTCTGATCCAATGTTGTAATATTCCAATCTATCATTCTCAGATTCTGATCCATAGTTGTTCTATTCCAGTCTATCGATCTCAGATTCCGTGCCATTGTTGTAATATTCAAATCTATCATTCTCAGATTCTGATCCATTGTTGTAAATTTCCAATCTATCGTACTCAGATTACAATCCGTTGTTGTAATATTCCAATCTATCATTCTCAGATTCTGATCCATTGTTGTAACATTCCAATCTTTTGTTCTCAGATTCTGATACATTGTTATAATATTCCTATCTATCTTTCACAGATTATGTTCCAGTGTTGTAATATTCCAATCTATCATTCTCAGATTCTGATCCATTGTTATAACATACCAATCTATCATTCTCAAATTCTATTAGAGTGTTGTAATATTCCAATCTATCGTTCTCAGATTCTGATCCATAGTTGTTCTATTCCAAACTATCGTTCTCAGATACTGATCCAGTGTTGTAATATTCCAATCTATCTTTCTCAGATTCCTATCCATTGTTGTAATATTCCAATCTATCGTTCTCACATTCTGATCCATTGTTGTAATATTCCAATCTATCTTTCTCAGATTCCTATCCATTGTTGTAATATTCCAATCTATCGTTCTCACATTCTGTTCTATTGTTGTAATATTCCAAACTATCGTTCTCAAATTCTGATCCATTGTTCTAATATTCCAATCTATCCTTCTCAGATTCAGCTCCATTGTTGTAATATTCCAATCTATCCTTCTCATACTCCGATCCATTGTTGTATTATTCCAATCTATCCATCTCAGCTCCTGAACAATTGTTATAATATTCCGATCTGTCATTCTCAGATTCTATTCCAGTGTTATAATATTCCAATCTCTCATTCCCAGATTCTCATCCATTGTTGTAATATTGCAAGCTATCGTTCTCAGATTCTCATCCATAGTTGCAATATTCCAATCTGTCGTGCTCAGATCCTAATCCATAGTTGTAATATTCCAATCTATCGTTCTGAGATCTTGAAACATATTTTTAATATTCCAATCTATCGTACTCAGATTCCAATCCATTATTTTAATATTCCAATCGACCGTTCTCAGTTTCTGATCCAAAGTTGCAATATTCCAATCTATCTTTCTCACTTTCTGATCCATTGTTGTAATATTCCAGTCTATCGTTCTCAGATTCTGATCCATTGTTGTAATATTCCAATCTATCGTTCTCAGATTCTGATCCATTGTTGTAACATTCCAATCAATCCTTCTCAGTCTCTGATCCATTGTTGTAATATTCCAATCTATCGTTCTGACATTCTAATCCATTGTTGTAATATTCCAATCTATCGTTCTCAGATTCTGATCCATAGTTGTTCTATTCCAATCTATCGTTCTCAGATTCTGATCCATTGTTGTAATATTCCCATCTATTGTTTTCAGATTTTGATCCATAGTTGTAATATTCCAATCTATCATCCTCAGATTCTGCTCCATTGTTGTAATATTCCAATCAATCTTACCCAGATTCCGATCCATTGTTTTATTATTCCAATCTATGGTTCTCAGATTCTGATCAATTGTTTTAATATTCCAGTCTATCGATCTCAGATTCCGAACAATTGTTTTAATAGTCAAATCTATCATTCTCAGATTCTGATCCATAGTGGGAATATTCCAATCTATCGTGCTCAGGTTCCGATCCATTGTTGTAATATTCCAATCTATTGCTCTCAGATTCTATCCATATTTGTAATATTCCAATCTATCATTCACAGATTCTGTTCCATTCTTCTAATATTCCAATCTATTGTTCTCAGAATCTGATCCATTGTTGTAATATTCGAATCTATCGTTCTCTGATTCTGATCCATTGTTGTAATATTCCAATCAATCGTTCTCAGATTCTGATCCATTGTTGTAATATTCCAATCTATCGTTCTGACATTCTGATCCATTGTTGTAATATTCCAATCTATCGTTCTCAGATTCTGATCCATAGTTGTTCTACTCCAATCTATCGTTCTCAGATTCTGATCCATTGTTGTAATATTCCCATCTATTGTTTTCAGATTTTGATCCATAGTTGTAATATTCCAAACTATCATCCTCAGATTCTGCTCCATTGTTGTAATATTCCAATCAATCTTACCCAGATTCCGATCCATTGTTTTATTATTCCAATCTATGGTTCTCAGATTCTGATCAATTGTTTTAATATTCCAGTCTATCGATCTCAGATTCCGAACAATTGTTTTAATAGTCAAATCTATCATTCTCAGATTCTGATCCATAGTGGGAATATTCCAATCTATCGTGCTCAGATTCCGATCCATTGTTGTAATATTCCAATCTATCACTCTCAGATTCTGATCCATTGTTGTAAATTTCCAATTTATCGTTCTCAGATTCTGATCCATTGTTGTAATATTCCAATCTACTGCTCTCAGATTCTATCCATATTTGTAATATTCCAATCTATCATTCACAGATTCTGTTCCATTCTTCTAATATTCCAATCTATTGTTCTCAGAATCTGATCCATTGTTGTAATATTCGAATCTATCGTTCTCTGATTCTGATCCATTGTTGTAATATTCCAATCTATCATTGTCAGATTCTGATCAATTGTTGAAGTATTCCAATGTATTGTTCTCAGGTTCTGATCCATTGTTGTAATATTCCAATCTATCGTTCTCAGATTCTGATCCATAGTTGTTCTATTCCAGTCTATCGATCTCAGATTCCGTGCCATTGTTGTAATATTCAAATCTATCATTCTCAGATTCTGATCCATTGTTATAAATTTCCAATCTATCGTACTCAGATTACAATCCGTTGTTGTAATATTCCAATCTATCATTCTCAGATTCAGATCCATTGTTGTAATATTCAAAGCTATCATTCTCAGATTCTGATCCATTGTTGTAAATTTCCAATTTATCGTTCTCAGATTCTGATCCATTGTTGTAATATTCCAATCTATTGCACTCAGATTCTATCCATACTTGTAATATTCCAATCTATCATTCACAGATTCTGTTCCATTCTTCTAATATTCCAATCTATTGTTCTCAGATTCTGATCCATTGTTGTAATATTCCAATCTATCATTGTCAGATTCTGATCAATTGTTGTAATATTACAATCTGTTGTTCTTAGAATCTAATCCATAGTTGTAATATTCCAATCTGTCGTTCTCAGATTCTAATCCATAGTTGTAATATTCCAATCTATCGTTCTGAGATTTTGAAACATAGTTTTAATATTCCAATCTGTCGTTCTCAGATTCCAATCCAAAATTTTAACTTTCCAATCGATCGTTCTCAGATTCTGATCCACATTCTGATCCATTGTTGTAATATTCCAATCTACCGTTCTCAGATACTAATCCATAGTTGTAATATTCCAATCTGTCGTTCATAGATCCTAATCCAAAGTTGTAATATTCCAATCTATCGTTCTGAGATTTTGAAACATAGTTTTAATATTCCAATCTATCGTACTCAGATTCCAATCCATTCTTTTAATATTGCTATCGACCGTTCTTAGTTTCTGATCCAAAGTTGCAATATTCCAATCTATCGTTCTCACATTATGATCCATTGTATTAATATTCCAATCTATCGTTTCACATTCTGATCCATTGTTGTAATATTCCAATCTATCGTTCTGACATTCTGATCCATTGTTGTAATATTCCAATCTATCGTTCTCAGATTCTGATCCATAGTTGTTCTATTCCAATCTATCGTTCTCAGATTCTGATCCATTGTTGTAATATTCCCATCTATTGTTTTCAGATTTTGATCCATAGTTGTAATATTCCAATCTATCATCCTCAGATTCTGCTCCATTGTTGTAATATTCCAATCAATCTTACCCAGATTCCGATCCATTGTTTTATTATTCCAATCTATGGTTCTCAGATTCTGATCAATTGTTTTAATATTCCAGTCTATCGATCTCAGATTCCGAACAATTGTTGTAATAGTCAAATCTATCATTCTCAGATTCTGATCCATAGTGGGAATATTCCAATCTATCGTGCTCAGATTCCGATCCATTGTTGTAATATTCCAGTCTATCACTCTCAGATTCTGATCCATTGTTGTAAATTTCCAATTTATCGTTCTCAGATTCTGATCCATTGTTCTAATATTCCAATCTATTGCTCTCAGATTCTATCCATATTTGTAATATTCCAATCTATCATTCACAGATTCTGTTCCATTCTTCTAATATTCCAATCGATTGTTCTCAGAATCTGATCCACTGTTGTAATATTCGAATCTATCGTTCTCTGATTCTGATCCATTGTTGTAATATTCCAATCTATCATTGTCAGATTCTGATCAATTGTTGAAGTATTCCAATGTATTGTTCTCAGGTTCTGATCCATTGTTGTAATATTCCAATCTATCGTTCTCAGATTCTGATCCATAGTTGTTCTATTCCAATCTAGCGTTCTCAGATTCTGATGCATTGTTGTAATATTCCCATCTATTGTTTTCAGCTTTTCATCCATAGTTGTAATATTCCAATCTATCGTCCTCAGATTCTGCTCCATTGTTGTAATATTCCAATCAATCTTTCTCATATTCCGATCCATTGTTGTAATATTCCAATCTATCGTTCTCAGATACTGATCCCTTGTTGTAATATTCCAATCTATCCTTCTCAGATTCTGATCCATAGTTGTAATATACCAATCTATCGTTCTCAGATTCTGATCATTTGTTGTAATATTCCAGTCTATCGATCTCAGATTCCGTGCCATTGTTGTAATATTCAAATCTATCATTCTCAGATTCTGATCCATTGTTGTAAATTTCCAATCTATCGTACTCAGATTCCAATCCATTGTTGTAATGTTCCTATCTATCATTCTCATATTCTGATCCATTGCTGTAGTATTCAAAGCTATCATTCTCAGATTCTGATCCATTGTTGTAAATTTCCAATTTATCGTTCTCAGATTATGATCCATTTTTCCAATATTCCAATCTATTGCACTCAGATTCTGATCAATTGTTGTAATATTACAATCTATTGTTCTTTGAATCTAATCCATAGTTGTAATATTCCAATCTGTCGTTCTCAGATTCTAATCCATAGTTGTAATATTCCAATCTATCGTTCTGAGATTTTGAAACATAGTTTTAATATTCCAATCTATCGTTCTCAGATTCTGATCCATTGTTGTAATATTCCAATCAATCGTTCTCAGATTCTGATCCATTGTTGTAATATTCCAATCTATCGTTCTCAGATTCTGATCCATAGTTGTTCTATTCCAATCTATCGTTCTCAGATTCTGATCCATTGTTGTAATATTCCCATCTATTGTTTTCAGATTTTGATCCATAGTTGTAATATTCCAATCTATCATCCTCAGATTGAGCTCCATTGTTGTAATATTCCAGTCAATCTTCCCAGATTCCGATCCATTGTTGTATTATTCCAATCTATCGTTCTCAGATTCTGATCAATTGTTTTAATATTCTAGTCTATCGATCTCAGATTCCGAGCAATTGTTGTAATATTCAAATCTATCATTCTCAGATTCTGATCCATTGTGGGAATATTCCAATCTATCGTGCTCAGATTCCGATCCATTGTTGTAATATTCCAATCTATCATTCTCAGATTCTGATCCATTGTTGTAAATTTCCAATTTATCGTTCTCAGATTCTGATCCATTGTTGTAATATTCCAATCTATTGCTCTCAGATTCTATCCATATTTGTAATATTCCAATCTATCATTCACAGATTCTGTTCCATTCTTCTAATATTCCAATCGATTGTTCTCAGAATCTGATCCATTGTTGTAATATTCAAATCTATCGTTCTCTGATTCTGATCCATTGTTGTAATATTCCAATCTATCATTGTCAGATTCTGATCAATTGTAGAAGTATTCCAATGTATTGTTCTCAGGTTCTGATCCATTGTTGTAATATTCCAATCTATCGTTCTCAGATTCTGATCCATAGTTGTTCTATTCCAATCTAGCGTTCTCAGATTCTGATCCATTGTTGTAATATTCCCATCTATTGTTTTCAGATTTTCATCCATAGTTTGTAATATTCCAATCTATCGTCCTCAGATTCTGCTCCATTGTTGTAATATTCCAATCAATCTTTCTCATATTCCGATCCATTGTTGTAATATTCCAATCTATCGTTCTCAGATACTGATCCCTTGTTGTAATATTCCAATCTATCCTTCTCAGATTCTGATCCATAGTTGTAATATACCAATCTATCGTTCTCAGATTCTGATCATTTGTTGTAATATTCCAGTCTATCGATCTCAGATTCCGTGCCATTGTTGTAATATTCAAATCTATCATTCTCAGATTCTGATCCATTGTTGTATATTTCCAATCTATCGTACTCAGATTCCAATCCATTTTTATAATGTTCCTATCTATCATTCTCATATTCTGATCCATTGCTGTAGTATTCAAAACTATCATTCTCAGATTCTGATCCATTGTTGTAAATTTCCTATTTATCGTTCTCAGATTATGATCCATTTTTCTAATATTCCAATCTATTGCACTCAGATTCTGATCAATTGTTGTAATATTACAATCTATTGTTCTTTGAATCTAATCCATAGTTGTAATATTCCAATCTGTCGTTCTCAGATTCTAATCCATAGTTGTAATATTCCAATCTATCGTTCTGAGATTTTGAAACATAGTTTTAATATTCCAATCTATCGTTCTCAGATTCCAATTCAAAATTTTAACATTCCAATCGAACGTTCTCAGATTCTGATCCAAAGTTGCAGTATTCCAAACTATCGTTTTCACATTCTGATCCATTGCTGTAATATTCCAATCAATCGTTCTCAGATTCAGATCCATTTTTGTAATTTTCCAATCAATTGTTCTCAGATTCAGATCCATTGTTGTAATATTCCAGTCTATCGTTCTCAGATTCTGGTCCATTGTTGTAAATTTCCAATCTATCGTTCTCACATTCTGATCCATTGTTGTAATATTCCAATCAATCGTTCTCAGATTCTGATGCATTGTCGTAATATTCCAATCTATCATTCTAAGATTCTGATCCATTGTTGTAAATTTCGAATCTATCGTACTCAGATTCCTTTCCATTGTTGTAATATTCCAATCAATCGTTCTCAGATTCAGATCCATTGTTGTAATATTCCAATCTATCGTTCTCAGATTCTGGTCCATTGTTGTAAATTTCCAGTCTATCGATCTCACATTCTGATCCATTGTTGAAATATCCCAATCAATCGTTCTCAGATTCTGATGCTTTGTTGTAATATTCCAATCTATCATTCTCAGATTCTGATCCATTGTTGTAAATTTCCAATCTATCGTTCTCAGATTCTCATCCATTGTTGTAATATTCCAACCTATCGTTCTCAGGTTCTGATCCATTTTTGTAATATTCCAATCAATCCTTCTCAGATTCTGATCCAATGTTTTAATATTCCAATCTATCGTTCTGACATTCAGATCCATTGTTGTAATATTCCAATCTATCATTCTCAGATTCTGATCCATTGTTGTAACATTCCAATCTATTGTTCTCAGATTCTGATACATTGTTATAATATTCTTATTTATGTTTCACAGATTATGTTCCAGTGTTGTAATATTCCAATCTATCATTCTCAGATTCTGATCCATTGTTATAATATAGCAATCTATCATTCTTAAATTCTGTTAGAGTGTTGTAATATTCCAATCTATGGTTCTCAGATTCTGATCCATAGTTGTTCTATTCCAAACTATCTTTCTCAGATTCTGATCCAGTGTTGTAATATCCCAATCTATCTTTCTCAGGTTCCTATCCATTGTTGTAATATTCCAATCTATCGTTCTCACATTCTGTTCTATTGTTGTAATATTCCACTCTTGCATTCTCAAATTCTGATCCATTGTTCTAATATTCCAATCTATCGTTCTCAGATGCTGATCCATTGTTGTAATATTCCAATCAATCGTTCTCAGATTCTGATCCATTGTTGTAATATTCCAATCTATCGTTCTGACATTCTGATCCATTGTTGTAATATTCCAATCTATCGTTCTCAGATTCTGATCCATAGTTGTTCTATTCCAATCTATCATTCTCAGATTCTGATCCATTGTTGTAATATTCCCATCTATTGTTTTCAGATTTTGATCCATAGTTGTAATATTCCAATCTATCATCCTCAGATTCTGCTCCATTGTTGTAATATTCCAATCAATCTTACCCAGATTCCGATCCATTGTTTTATTATTCCAATCTATGGTTCTCAGATTCTGATCAATTGTTTTAATATTCCAATCTATCGATCTCAGATTCCGAACAATTGTTTTAATAGTCAAATCTATCATTCTCAGATTCTGATCCATAGTGGGAATATTCCAATCTATCGTGCTCAGATTCCGATCCATTGTTGTAATATTCCAATCTATTGCTCTCAGATTCTATCCATATTTGTAATATTCCAATCTATCATTCACAGATTCTGTTCCATTCTTCTAATATTCAAATCTATTGTTCTCAGAATCTGATCCATTGTTGTAATATTCGAATCTATCGTTCTCTGATTCTGATCCATTGTTGTAATATTCCAATCTGTCATTGTCAGATTCTGATCAATTGTTGAAGTATTCCAATGTATTGTTCTCAGGTTCTGATCCATTGTTGTAATATTCCAATCTATCGTTCTCAGATTCTGAACCATAGTTGTTCTATTCCTATCTAGCTTTCTCAAATTCTGATCCATTGTTGTAATATTCCCATCTATTGTTTTCAGATTTTCATCCATAGTTGTAATATTCCAATCTATCGTCCACAGATTCTGCTCCATTGTTGTAATATTCCAATCAATCTTTCTCATATTCCGATCCATTGTTGTAATATTCCAATCTATCGTTCTCAGATACTAATCCCTTGTTGTAATATTCCAATCTATCCGTCTCAGATTCTGATCCATAGTTGTAATATAGCAATCTATCGTTCTCAGAATCTGATCATTTGTTGTAATATTCCAGTCTATCGATCTCAGATTCCGTGCCATTGTTGTAATATTCAAATCTATCATTCTCAGATTCTGATCCATTGTTGTAAATTTCCAATCTATCGTACTCAGATTCCAATCCATTGTTGTAATGTTCCTATCTATCATTCTCATATTCTGATCCATTGCTGTAGTATTCAAAGCTATCATTCTCAGATTCTGATCCATTGTTGTAAATTTCCAATTGATCGTTCTCAGATTATGATCCATTTTTCTAATATTCCAATCTATTGCACTCAGATTCTGATCAATTGCTGTAATATTACAATCTATTGTTCTTTGAATCTAATCCATAGCTGTAATATTCCAATCTGTCGTTCTCAGATTCTAATCCATAGTTGTAATATTCCAATCTATCGTTCTGAGATTTTGAAACATAGTTTTAATATTCCAATCTATCGTTCTCAGATTCCAATCCAAAATTTTAACATTCCAATCGAACGTTCTCAGATTCTGATCCAAAGTTGCAGTATTCCAAACTATCGTTTTCACATTCTGATCCATTGCTGTAATATTCCAATCAATCGTTCTCAGATTCAGATCCATTGTTGTAATTTTCCAATCAATTGTTCTCAGATTCAGATCCATTGTTGTAATATTCCAGTCTATCGTTCTCAGATTCTGGTCCATTGTTGTAAATTTCCAATCTATCGTTCTCACATTCTGATCCATTGTTGTAATATTCCAATCAATCGTTCTCAGATTCTGATGCATTGTCGTAATATTCCAATCTATCATTCTAAGATTCTGATCCATTGTTGTAAATTTCGAATCTATCGTAATCAGATTCCTTTCCATTGTTGTAATATTCCAATCAATCGTTCTCAGGTTCTGATCCATTTTTGTAATATTCCAATCAATCCTTCTCAGATTCTGATCCAATGTTGTAATATTCCAATCTATCGTTCTGACATTCAGATCCATTGTTGTAATATTCCAATCTATCATTCTCAGATTCTGATCCATTGTTGTAACATTCCAATCTATTGTTCTCAGATTCTGATACATTGTTATAATATTCTTATTTATGTTTCACAGATTATGTTCCAGTGTTGTAATATTCCAATCTATCATTCTCAGATTCTGATCCATTGTTATAATATAGCAATCTATCATTCTTAAATTCTGTTAGAGTGTTGTAATATTCCAATCTATGGTTCTCAGATTCTGATCCATAGTTGTTCTATTCCAAACTATCTTTCTCAGATTCTGATCCAGTGTTGTAATATCCCAATCTATCTTTCTCAGATTCCTACCCATTGTTGTAATATTCCAATCTATCGTTCTCACATTCTGTTCTATTGTTGTAATATTCCACTCTTACATTCTCAAATTCTGATCCATTGTTCTAATATTCCAATCTATCCTTCTCAGATTCAGCTCCATTGTTGTAATATTCCAATCTATCCTTCTCAGATTCTGATCCACTGTTGTAATATACCAATCTATCCATCTCAGCTCCTGATCAATTGTTATAATATTCCAATCTGTCATTCTGAGATTCTATTCCAGTGTTATAATATTCCAGTCTATCATTCTCAGATTCTCATCCATAGTAGTAATATTCCAATCTATCATTCTCAGATTCTGATCCATTGTTGTAATATTCCAATCTATCGTTCTCAGTTTCTGATCCGTAGTTTTAATATTCCAATCTATCGTTTACAGATTCCAATCCATTGTTGTAATATTCCAATCAATCGTTCTCAGATTCTAATCCACAGTTGTAATATTCCAATCTGTCGTTCTCAGATTCTAATCCATAGTTGTAATACTCCAATCTATCATTCTCAGATTCTGATCCATTGTTGTAACATTCCAATCTATTGTTCTCAGATTCTGATACATTGTTATAATATTCTTATTTATGTTTCACAGATTATGTTCCAGTGTTGTAATATTCCAATCTATCGTTCTCAGATTCTGATCCATAGTTGTTCTATTCCAATCTATCGTTCTCAGATTCTGATCCATTGTTGTAATATTCCCATCTATTGTTTTCAGATTTTGATCCATAGTTGTAATATTCCAATCTATCATCCTCAGATTCTGCTCCATTGTTGTAATATTCCAATCAATCTTACCCAGATTCCGATCCACTGTTTTATTATTCCAATCTATGGTTCTCAGATTCTGATCAATTGTTTTAATATTCCAGTCTATCGATCTCAGATTGCGAACAATTGTTTTAATAGTCAAATCTATCATTCTCAGATTCTGATCCATAGTGGGAATATTCCAATCTATCGTGCTCAGATTCCGATCCATTGTTGTAATATTCCAATCTATTGCTCTCAGATTCTATCCATATTTGTAATATTCCAATCTATCATTCACAGATTCTGTTCCATTCTTCTAATATTCAAATCTATTGTTCTCAGAATCTGATCCATTGTTGTAATATTCCAATCTATCGTTCTCAGATTCTGGTCCATTGTTGTAAATTTCCAGTCTATCGATCTCACATTCTGATCCATTGTTGAAATATTCCAATCAATCGTTCTCAGATTCTGATGCTTTGTTGTAATATTCCAATCTATCATTCTCAGATTCTAATCCATTGTTGTAAATTTCCAATCTATCGTTCTCAGATTCTCATCCATTGTTGTAATATTCCAACCTATCGTTCTCAGGTTCTGATCCATTTTTGTAATATTCCAATCAATCCTTCTCAGATTCTGATCCAATGTTTTAATATTCCAATCTATCGTTCTGACATTCAGATCCATTGTTGTAATATTCCAATCTATCATTCTCAGATTCTGATCCATTGTTGTAACATTCCAATCTATTGTTCTCAGATTCTGATACATTGTTATAATATTCTTATTTATGTTTCACAGATTATGTTCCAGTGTTGTAATATTCCAATCTATCATTCTCAGATTCTGATCCATTGTTATAATATAGCAATCTATCATTCTTAAATTCTGTTAGAGTGTTGTAATATTCCAATCTATGGTTTTCAGATTCTGATCCATAGTTGTTCTATTCCAAACTATCTTTCTCAGATTCTGATCCAGAGTTGTAATATCCCAATCTATCTTTCTCAGATTCCTATCCATTGTTGTAATATTCCAATCTATCGTTCTCACATTCTGTTCTATTGTTGTAATATTCCACTCTTGCATTCTCAAATTCTGATCCATTGTTCTAATATTCCAATCTATCGTTCTCAGATTCTGATCCATTGTTGTAATATTCCAATCAATCGTTCTCAGATTCTGATCCATTGTTGTAATATTCCAATCTATCGTTCTGACATTCTGATCCATTGTTGTAATATTCCAATCTATCGTTCTCAGATTCTGATCCATAGTTGTTCTATTCCAATCTATCGTTCTCAGATTCTGATCCATTGTTGTAATATTCCCATCTATTGTTTTCAGATTTTGATCCATAGTTGTAATATTCCAATCTATCATCCTCAGATTCTGCTCCATTGTTGTAATATTCCAATCAATCTTACCCAGATTCCGATCCACTGTTTTATTATTCCAATCTATGGTTCTCAGATTCTGATCAATTGTTTTAATATTCCAGTCTATCGATCTCAGATTCCGAACAATTGTTTTAATAGTCAAATCTATCATTCTCAGATTCTGATCCATAGTGGGAATATTCCAATCTATCGTGCTCAGATTCCGATCCATTGTTGTAATATTCCAATCTATTGCTCTCAGATTCTATCCATATTTGTAATATTCCAATCTATCATTCACAGATTCTGTTCCATTCTTCTAATATTCAAATCTATTGTTCTCAGAATCTGATCCATTGTTGTAATATTCCAATCTATCGTTCTCAGATTCTGGTCCATTGTTGTAAATATCCAGTCTATCGATCTCACATTCTGATCCATTGTTGAAATATTCCAATCAATCGTTCTCAGATTCTGATGCTTTGTTGTAATATTCCAATCTATCATTCTCAGATTCTGATCCATTGTTGTAAATTTCCAATCTATCGTTCTCAGATTCTCATCCATTGTTATAATATTCCAACCTATCGTTCTCAGGTTCTGATCCATTTTTGTAATATTCCAATCAATCCTTCTCAGATTCTGATCCAATGTTTTAATATTCCAATCTATCGTTCTGACATTCAGATCCATTGTTGTAATATTCCAATCTATCATTCTCAGATTCTGATCCATTGTTGTAACATTCCAATCTATTGTTCTCAGATTCTGATACATTGTTATAATATTCTTATTTATGTTTCACAGATTATGTTCCAGTGTTGTAATATTCCAATCTATCATTCTCAGATTCTGATCCATTGTTATAATTTAGCAATCTATCATTCTTAAATTCTGTTAGAGTGTTGTAATATTCCAATCTATGGTTCTCAGATTCTGATCCATAGTTGTTCTATTCCAAACTATCTTTCTCAGATTCTGATCCAGTGTTGTAATATCCCAATCTATCTTTCTCAGATTCCTATCCATTGTTGTAATATTCCAATCTATCGTTCTCACATTCTGTTCTATTGTTGTAATATTCCACTCTTGCATTCTCAAATTCTGATCCATTGTTCTAATATTCCAATCTATCGTTCTCAGATTCTGATCCATTGTTGTAATATTCCAATCAATCGTTCTCAGATTCTGATCCATTGTTGTAATATTCCAATCTATCGTTCTGACATTCTGATCCATTGTTGTAATATTCCAATCTATCGTTCTCAGATTCTGATCCATAGTTGTTCTATTCCAATCTATCGTTCTCAGATTCTGATCCATAGTTGTAATATTCCCATCTATTGTTTTCAGATTTTGATCCATAGTTGTAATATTCCAATCTATCATCCTCAGATTCTGCTCCATTGTTGTAATATTCCAATCAATCTTACCCAGATTCCGATCCATTGTTTTATTATTCCAATCTATGGTTCTCAGATTCTGATTAATTGTTTTAATATTCCAGTCTATCGATCTCAGATTCCGAACAATTGTTTTAATAGTCAAATCTATCATTCTCAGATTCTGATCCATAGTTGGAATATTCCAATCTATCGTGCTCAGATTCCGATCCATTGTTGTAATATTCCAATCTATCACTCTCAGATTCTGATCCATTGTTGTAATTTTCCAATTTATCGTTCTCAGATTCTGATCCATTGTTGTAATATTCCAATCTATTGCTCTCAGATTCTATCCATATTTGTAATATTCCAATCTATCATTCACAGATTCTGTTCCATTCTTCTAATATTCCAATCTATTGTTCTCAGAATCTGATCCATTGTTGTAATATTCGAATCTATCGTTCTCTGATTCTGATCCATTGTTGTAATATTCCAATCTATCATTGTCAGATTCTGATCAATTGTTGAAGTATTCCAATGTATTGTTCTCAGGTTCTGATCCATTGTTGTAATATTCCAATCTATCGTTCTCAGATTCTGATCCATAGTTGTTCTATTCCAATCTAGCGTTCTCAGATTCTGATCCATTGTTGTAATATTCCCATCTATTGTTTTCAGATTTTCATCCATAGTTGTACTATTCCAATCTATCGTCCTCAGATTTGCTCCATTGTTGTAATATTCCAATCAATCTTTCTCATATTCCGATCCATTGTTGTAATATTCCAATCTATCGTTCTCAGATACTGATCCCTTGTTGTAATATTCCAATCTATCCTTCTCAGATTCTGATCCATAGTTGTAATATACCAATCTATCGTTCTCAGATTCTGATCATTTGTTGTAATATTCCAGTCTATCGATCTCAGATTCCGTGCCATTGTTGTAATATTCAAATCTATCATTCTCAGATTCTGATCCATTGTTGTAATGTTCCTATCTATCATTCTCATATTCTGATCCATTGCTGTAGTATTCAAAGCTATCATTCTCAGATTCTGATCCATTGTTGTAAATTTCCAATTTATCGTTCTCAGATTATGATCCATTTTTCTAATATTCCAATCTATTGCACTCAGATTCTGATCAATTGTTGTAATATTACAATCTATTGTTCTTTGAATCTAATCCATAGTTGTAATATTCCAATCTGTCGTTCTCAGATTCTAATCCATAGTTGTAATATTCCAATCTATCGTTCTGAGATTTTGAAACATAGTTTTAATATTCCAATCTATCGTTCTCAGATTCCAATTCAAAATTTTAACATTCCAATCGAACGTTCTCAGATTCTGATCCAAAGTTGCAGTATTCCAAACTATCGTTTTCACATTCTGATCCATTGCTGTAATATTCCAATCAATCGTTCTCAGATTCAGATCCATTGTTGTAATTTTCCAATCAATTGTTCTCAGATTCAGATCCATTGTTGTAATATTCCAGTCTATCGTTCTCAGATTCTGGTCCATTGTTGTAAATTTCCAATCTATCGTTCTCACACTCTGATCCATTGTTGTAATATTCCAATCAATCGTTCTCAGATTCTGATGCATTGTCGTAATATTCCAATCTATCATTCTAAGATTCTGATCCATTGTTGTAAATTTCGAATCTATCGTACTCAGATTCCTTTCCATTGTTGTAATATTCCAATCAATCGTTCTCAGATTCAGATCTATTGTTGCAATATTCCAATCTATCGTTCTCAGATTCTGGTCCATTGTTGTAAATTTCCAGTCTATCGATCTCACATTCTGATCCATTGTTGAAATATTCCAATCAATCGTTCTCAGATTCTGATGCTTTGTTGTAATATTCCAATCTATCATTCTCAGATTCTGATCCATTGTTGTAAATTTCCAATCTATCGTTCTCAGATTCTCATCCATTGTTGTAATATTCCAACCTATCGTTCTCAGGTTCTGATCCATTTTTGTAATATTCCAATCAATCCTTCTCAGATTCTGATCCAATGTTTTAATATTCCAATCTATCGTTCCGACATTCAGATCCATTGTTGTAATATTCCAATCTATCATTCTCAGATTCTGATCCATTGTTGTAACATTCCAATCTATTGTTCTCAGATTCTGATACATTGTTATAATATTCTTATTTATGTTTCACAGATTATGTTCCAGTGTTGTAATATTCCAATCTATCATTCTCAGATTCTGATCCATTGTTATAATATAGCAATCTATCATTCTTAAATTCTGTTAGAGTGTTGTAATATTCCAATCTATGGTTCTCAGATTCTGATCCATAGTTGTTCTATTCCAAACTATCATTCTCAGATTCTGATCCAGTGTTGTAATATCCCAATCTATCTTTCTCAGATTCCTACCCATTGTTGTAATATTCCAATCTATCGTTCTCACATTCTGTTCTATTGTTGTAATATTCCACTCTTGCATTCTCAAATTCTGATCCATTGTTCTAATATTCCAATCTATCGTTCTCAGATTCTGATCCATTGTTGTAATATTCCAATCAATCGTTCTCAGATTCTGATCCATTGTTGTAATATTCCAATCTATCATTCTCAGATTCTGATCCATTGTTGTAACATTCCAATCTATTGTTCTCAGATTCTGATACATTGTTATAATATTCTTATTTATGTTTCACAGATTATGTTCCAGTGTTGTAATATTCCAATCTATCATTCTCAGATTCTGATCCATTGTTATAATATAGCAATCTATCATTCTTAAATTATGTTAGAGTGTTGTAATATTCCAATCTATGGTTCTCAGATTCTGATCCATAGTTGTTCTATTCCAAACTATCTTTCTCAGATTCTGATCCAGAGTTGTAATATCCCAATCTATCTTTCTCAGATTCCTATCCATTGTTGTAATATTCCAATCTATCGTTCTCACATTCTGTTCTATTGTTGTAATATTCCACTCTTGCATTCTCAAATTCTGATCCATTTTTCTAATATTCCAATCTATCGTTCTCAGATTCTGATCCATTGTGGTAATATTCCAATCAATCGTTCTCAGATTCTGATCCATTGTTGTAATATTCCAATCTATCGTTCTGACATTCTGATCCATTGTTGTAATATTCCAATCTATCGTTCTCAGATTCTGATCCATAGTTGTTCTATTCCAATCTATCGTTCTCAGATTCTGATCCATTGTTGTAATATTCCCATCTATTGTTTTCAGATTTTGATCCATAGTTGTAATATTCCAATCTATCATCCTCAGATTCTGCTCCATTGTTGTAATATTCCAATCAATCTTACCCAGATTCCGATCCATTCTTTTATTATTCCAATCTATGGTTCTCAGATTCTGATCAATTGTTTTAATATTCCAGTCTATCGATCTCAGATTCCGAACAATTGTTTTAATAGTCAAATCTATCATTCTCAGATTCTGATCCATAGTGGGAATATTCCAATCTATCGTGCTCAGATTCCGATCCATTGTTGTAATATTCCAATCTATTGCTCTCAGATTCTATCCATATTTGTAATATTCCAATCTATCATTCACAGATTCTGTTCCATTCTTCTAATATTCAAATCTATTGTTCTCAGAATCTGATCCATTGTTGTAATATTCCAATCTATCGTTCTCAGATTCTGATCCATTGTTGTAAATTTCCAGTCTATCGATCTCACATTCTGATCCATTGTTGAAATATTCCAATCAATCGTTCTCAGATTCTGATGCTTTGTTGTAATATTCCAATCTATCATTCTCAGATTCTGATCCATTGTTGTAAATTTCCAATCTATCGTTCTCAGATTCTCATCCATTGTTGTAATATTCCAACCTATCGTTCTCAGGTTCTGATCCATTTTTGTAATATTCCAATCAATCCTTCTCAGATTCTGATCCAATGTTTTAATATTCCAATCTATCGTGCTCAGATTCCGATCCATTGTTGTAATATTCCAATCTATCACTCTCAGATTCTGATCCATTGTTGTAATTTTCCAATTTATCGTTCTCAGATTCTGATCCATTGTTGTAATATTCCAATCTATTGCTCTCAGATTCTATCCATATTTGTAATATTCCAATCTATCATTCACAGATTCTGTTCCATTCTTCTAATATTCCAATCTATTGTTCTCAGAATCTGATCCATTGTTGTAATATTCGAATCTATCGTTCTCTGATTCTGATCCATTGTTGTAATATTCCAATCTATCATTGTCAGATTCTGATCAATTGTTGAAGTATTCCAATGTATTGTTCTCAGGTTCTGATCCATTGTTGTAATATTCCAATCTATCGTTCTCAGATTCTGATCCATAGTTGTTCTATTCCAATCTAGCGTTCTCAGATTCTGATCCATTGTTGTAATATTCCCAACTATTGTTTTCAGATTTTCATCCATAGTTGTACTATTCCAATCTATGGTCCTCATATTTGCTCCATTGTTGTAATATTCCAATCAATCTTTCTCATATTCCGATCCATTGTTGTAATATTCCAATCTATCGTTCTCAGATACTGATCCCTTGTTGTAATATTCCAATCTATCCTTCTCAGATTCTGATCCATAGTTGTAATATACCAATCTATCGTTCTCAGATTCTGATCATTTGTTGTAATATTCCAGTCTATCGATCTCAGATTCCGTGCCATTGTTGTAATATTCAAATCTATCATTCTCAGATTCTGATCCATTGTTGTATATTTCCAATCTATCGTACTCAGATTCCAATCCATTGTTGTAATGTTCCTATCTATCATTCTCATATTCTGATCCATTGCTGTAGTATTCAAAACTATCATTCTCAGATTCTGATCCATTGTTGTAAATTTCCTATTTATCGTTCTCAGATTATGATCCATTTTTCTAATATTCCAATCTATTGCACTCAGATTCTGATCAATTGTTGTAATATTACAATCTATTGTTCTTTGAATCTAATCCATAGTTGTAATATTCCAATCTGTCGTTCTCAGATTCTAATCCATAGTTGTAATATTCCAATCTATCGTTCTGAGATTTTGAAACATAGTTTTAATATTCCAATCTATCGTTCTCAGATTCCAATTCAAAATTTTAACATTCCAATCGAACGTTCTCAGATTCTGATCCAAAGTTGCAGTATTCCAATCTATCGTTCTCACATTCTGATCCATTGCTGTAATATTCCAATCAATCGTTCTCAGATTCAGATCCATTTTTGTAATTTTCCAATCAATTGTTCTCAGATTCAGATCCATTGTTGTAATATTCCAGTCTATCGTTCTCAGATTCTGGTCCATTGTTGTAAATTTCCAATCTATCGTTCTCACATTCTGATCCATTGTTGTAATATTCCAATCAATCGTTCTCAGATTCTGATGCATTGTCGTAATATTCCAATCTATCATTCTAAGATTCTGATCCATTGTTGTAAATTTCGAATCTATCGTACTCAGATTCCTTTCCATTGTTGTAATATTCCAATCAATCGTTCTCAGATTCAGATCCATTGTTGTAATATTCCAATCTATCGTTCTCAGATTCTGGTCCATTGTTGTAAATTTCCAGTCTATCGATCTCACATTCTGATCCATTGTTGAAATATCCCAATCAATCGTTCTCAGATTCTGATGCTTTGTTGTAATATTCCAATCTATCATTCTCAGATTCTGATCCATTGTTGTAAATTTCCAATCTATCGTTCTCAGATTCTCATCCATTGTTGTAATATTCCAACCTATCGTTCTCAGGTTCTGATCCATTTTTGTAATATTCCAATCAATCCTTCTCAGATTCTGATCCAATGTTTTAATATTCCAATCTATCGTTCTGACATTCAGATCCATTGTTGTAATATTCCAATCTATCATTCTCAGATTCTGATCCATTGTTGTAACATTCCAATCTATTGTTCTCAGATTCTGATACATTGTTATAATATTCTTATTTATGTTTCACAGATTATGTTCCAGTGTTGTAATATTCCAATCTATCATTCTCAGATTCTGATCCATTGTTATAATATAGCAATCTATCATTCTTAAATTCTGTTAGAGTGTTGTAATATTCCAATCTATGGTTCTCAGATTCTGATCCATAGTTGTTCTATTCCAAACTATCTTTCTCAGATTCTGATCCAGTGTTGTAATATCCCAATCTATCTTTCTCAGGTTCCTATCCATTGTTGTAATATTCCAATCTATCGCTCTCACATTCTGTTCTATTGTTGTAATATTCCACTCTTGCATTCTCAAATTCTGATCCATTGTTCTAATATTCCAATCTATCGTTCTCAGATGCTGATCCATTGTTGTAATATTCCAATCAATCGTTCTCAGATTCTGATCCATTGTTGTAATATTCCAATCTATCGTTCTGACATTCTGATCCATTGTTGTAATATTCCAATCTATCGTTCTGACATTCTGATCCATTGTTGTAATATTCCAATCTATCGTTCTCAGATTCTGATCCATAGTTGTTCTATTCCAATCTATCGTTCTCAGATTCTGATCCATTGTTGTAATATTCCCATCTATTGTTTTCAGATTTTGATCCATAGTTGTAATATTCCAATCTATCATCCTCAGATTCTGCTCCATTGTTGTAATATTCCAATCAATCTTACCCAGATTCCGATCCATTCTTTTATTATTCCAATCTATGGTTCTCAGATTCTGATCAATTGTTTTAATATTCCAGTCTATCGATCTCAGATTCCGAACAATTGTTTTAATAGTCAAATCTATCATTCTCAGATTCTGATCCATAGTGGGAATATTCCAATCTATCGTGCTCAGATTCCGATCCATTGTTGTAATATTCCAATCTATTGCTCTCAGATTCTATCCATATTTGTAATATTCCAATCTATCATTCACAGATTCTGTTCCATTCTTCTAATATTCAAATCTATTGTTCTCAGAATCTGATCCATTGTTGTAATATTCCAATCTATCGTTCTCAGATTCTGATCCATTGTTGTAAATTTCCAGTCTATCGATCTCACATTCTGATCCATTGTTGAAATATTCCAATCAATCGTTCTCAGATTCTGATGCTTTGTTGTAATATTCCAATCTATCATTCTCAGATTCTGATCCATTGTTGTAAATTTCCAATCTATCGTTCTCAGATTCTCATCCATTGTTGTAATATTCCAACCTATCGTTCTCAGGTTCTGATCCATTTTTGTAATATTCCAATCAATCCTTCTCAGATTCTGATCCAATGTTTTAATATTCCAATCTATCGTGCTCAGATTCCGATCCATTGTTGTAATATTCCAATCTATCACTCTCAGATTCTGATCCATTGTTGTAATTTTCCAATTTATCGTTCTCAGATTCTGATCCATTGTTGTAATATTCCAATCTATTGCTCTCAGATTCTATCCATATTTGTAATATTCCAATCTATCATTCACAGATTCTGTTCCATTCTTCTAATATTCCAATCTATTGTTCTCAGAATCTGATCCATTGTTGTAATATTCGAATCTATCGTTCTCTGATTCTGATCCATTGTTGTAATATTCCAATCTATCATTGTCAGATTCTGATCAATTGTTGAAGTATTCCAATGTATTGTTCTCAGGTTCTGATCCATTGTTGTAATATTCCAATCTATCGTTCTCAGATTCTGATCCATAGTTGTTCTATTCCAATCTAGCGTTCTCAGATTCTGATCCATTGTTGTAATATTCCCAACTATTGTTTTCAGATTTTCATCCATAGTTGTACTATTCCAATCTATGGTCCTCATATTTGCTCCATTGTTGTAATATTCCAATCAATCTTTCTCATATTCCGATCCATTGTTGTAATATTCCAATCTATCGTTCTCAGATACTGATCCCTTGTTGTAATATTCCAATCTATCCTTCTCAGATTCTGATCCATAGTTGTAATATACCAATCTATCGTTCTCAGATTCTGATCATTTGTTGTAATATTCCAGTCTATCGATCTCAGATTCCGTGCCATTGTTGTAATATTCAAATCTATCATTCTCAGATTCTGATCCATTGTTGTATATTTCCAATCTATCGTACTCAGATTCCAATCCATTGTTGTAATGTTCCTATCTATCATTCTCATATTCTGATCCATTGCTGTAGTATTCAAAACTATCATTCTCAGATTCTGATCCATTGTTGTAAATTTCCTATTTATCGTTCTCAGATTATGATCCATTTTTCTAATATTCCAATCTATTGCACTCAGATTCTGATCAATTGTTGTAATATTACAATCTATTGTTCTTTGAATCTAATCCATAGTTGTAATATTCCAATCTGTCGTTCTCAGATTCTAATCCATAGTTGTAATATTCCAATCTATCGTTCTGAGATTTTGAAACATAGTTTTAATATTCCAATCTATCGTTCTCAGATTCCAATTCAAAATTTTAACATTCCAATCGAACGTTCTCAGATTCTGATCCAAAGTTGCAGTATTCCAATCTATCGTTCTCACATTCTGATCCATTGCTGTAATATTCCAATCAATCGTTCTCAGATTCAGATCCATTTTTGTAATTTTCCAATCAATTGTTCTCAGATTCAGATCCATTGTTGTAATATTCCAGTCTATCGTTCTCAGATTCTGGTCCATTGTTGTAAATTTCCAATCTATCGTTCTCACATTCTGATCCATTGTTGTAATATTCCAATCAATCGTTCTCAGATTCTGATGCATTGTCGTAATATTCCAATCTATCATTCTAAGATTCTGATCCATTGTTGTAAATTTCGAATCTATCGTACTCAGATTCCTTTCCATTGTTGTAATATTCCAATCAATCGTTCTCAGATTCAGATCCATTGTTGTAATATTCCAATCTATCGTTCTCAGATTCTGGTCCATTGTTGTAAATTTCCAGTCTATCGATCTCACATTCTGATCCATTGTTGAAATATCCCAATCAATCGTTCTCAGATTCTGATGCTTTGTTGTAATATTCCAATCTATCATTCTCAGATTCTGATCCATTGTTGTAAATTTCCAATCTATCGTTCTCAGATTCTCATCCATTGTTGTAATATTCCAACCTATCGTTCTCAGGTTCTGATCCATTTTTGTAATATTCCAATCAATCCTTCTCAGATTCTGATCCAATGTTTTAATATTCCAATCTATCGTTCTGACATTCAGATCCATTGTTGTAATATTCCAATCTATCATTCTCAGATTCTGATCCATTGTTGTAACATTCCAATCTATTGTTCTCAGATTCTGATACATTGTTATAATATTCTTATTTATGTTTCACAGATTATGTTCCAGTGTTGTAATATTCCAATCTATCATTCTCAGATTCTGATCCATTGTTATAATATAGCAATCTATCATTCTTAAATTCTGTTAGAGTGTTGTAATATTCCAATCTATGGTTCTCAGATTCTGATCCATAGTTGTTCTATTCCAAACTATCTTTCTCAGATTCTGATCCAGTGTTGTAATATCCCAATCTATCTTTCTCAGGTTCCTATCCATTGTTGTAATATTCCAATCTATCGCTCTCACATTCTGTTCTATTGTTGTAATATTCCACTCTTGCATTCTCAAATTCTGATCCATTGTTCTAATATTCCAATCTATCGTTCTCAGATGCTGATCCATTGTTGTAATATTCCAATCAATCGTTCTCAGATTCTGATCCATTGTTGTAATATTCCAATCTATCGTTCTGACATTCTGATCCATTGTTGTAATATTCCAATCTATCGTTCTGACATTCTGATCCATTGTTGTAATATTCCAATCTATCGTTCTCAGATTCTGATCCATAGTTGTTCTATTCCAATCTATCGTTCTCAGATTCTGATCCATTGTTGTAATATTCCCATCTATTGTTTTCAGATTTTGATCCATAGTTGTAATATTCCAATCTATCATCCTCAGATTCTGCTCCATTGTTGTAATATTCCAATCAATCTTACCCAGATTCCGATCCATTCTTTTATTATTCCAATCTATGGTTCTCAGATTCTGATCAATTGTTTTAATATTCCAGTCTATCGATCTCAGATTCCGAACAATTGTTTTAATAGTCAAATCTATCATTCTCAGATTCTGATCCATAGTGGGAATATTCCAATCTATCGTGCTCAGATTCCGATCCATTGTTGTAATATTCCAATCTATTGCTCTCAGATTCTATCCATATTTGTAATATTCCAATCTATCATTCACAGATTCTGTTCCATTCTTCTAATATTCAAATCTATTGTTCTCAGAATCTGATCCATTGTTGTAATATTCCAATCTATCGTTCTCAGATTCTGATCCATTGTTGTAAATTTCCAGTCTATCGATCTCACATTCTGATCCATTGTTGAAATATTCCAATCAATCGTTCTCAGATTCTGATGCTTTGTTGTAATATTCCAATCTATCATTCTCAGATTCTGATCCATTGTTGTAAATTTCCAATCTATCGTTCTCAGATTCTCATCCATTGTTGTAATATTCCAACCTATCGTTCTCAGGTTCTGATCCATTTTTGTAATATTCCAATCAATCCTTCTCAGATTCTGATCCAATGTTTTAATATTCCAATCTATCGTGCTCAGATTCCGATCCATTGTTGTAATATTCCAATCTATCACTCTCAGATTCTGATCCATTGTTGTAATTTTCCAATTTATCGTTCTCAGATTCTGATCCATTGTTGTAATATTCCAATCTATTGCTCTCAGATTCTATCCATATTTGTAATATTCCAATCTATCATTCACAGATTCTGTTCCATTCTTCTAATATTCCAATCTATTGTTCTCAGAATCTGATCCATTGTTGTAATATTCGAATCTATCGTTCTCTGATTCTGATCCATTGTTGTAATATTCCAATCTATCATTGTCAGATTCTGATCAATTGTTGAAGTATTCCAATGTATTGTTCTCAGGTTCTGATCCATTGTTGTAATATTCCAATCTATCGTTCTCAGATTCTGATCCATAGTTGTTCTATTCCAATCTAGCGTTCTCAGATTCTGATCCATTGTTGTAATATTCCCAACTATTGTTTTCAGATTTTCATCCATAGTTGTACTATTCCAATCTATGGTCCTCATATTTGCTCCATTGTTGTAATATTCCAATCAATCTTTCTCATATTCCGATCCATTGTTGTAATATTCCAATCTATCGTTCTCAGATACTGATCCCTTGTTGTAATATTCCAATCTATCCTTCTCAGATTCTGATCCATAGTTGTAATATACCAATCTATCGTTCTCAGATTCTGATCATTTGTTGTAATATTCCAGTCTATCGATCTCAGATTCCGTGCCATTGTTGTAATATTCAAATCTATCATTCTCAGATTCTGATCCATTGTTGTATATTTCCAATCTATCGTACTCAGATTCCAATCCATTGTTGTAATGTTCCTATCTATCATTCTCATATTCTGATCCATTGCTGTAGTATTCAAAACTATCATTCTCAGATTCTGATCCATTGTTGTAAATTTCCTATTTATCGTTCTCAGATTATGATCCATTTTTCTAATATTCCAATCTATTGCACTCAGATTCTGATCAATTGTTGTAATATTACAATCTATTGTTCTTTGAATCTAATCCATAGTTGTAATATTCCAATCTGTCGTTCTCAGATTCTAATCCATAGTTGTAATATTCCAATCTATCGTTCTGAGATTTTGAAACATAGTTTTAATATTCCAATCTATCGTTCTCAGATTCCAATTCAAAATTTTAACATTCCAATCGAACGTTCTCAGATTCTGATCCAAAGTTGCAGTATTCCAATCTATCGTTCTCACATTCTGATCCATTGCTGTAATATTCCAATCAATCGTTCTCAGATTCAGATCCATTTTTGTAATTTTCCAATCAATTGTTCTCAGATTCAGATCCATTGTTGTAATATTCCAGTCTATCGTTCTCAGATTCTGGTCCATTGTTGTAAATTTCCAATCTATCGTTCTCACATTCTGATCCATTGTTGTAATATTCCAATCAATCGTTCTCAGATTCTGATGCATTGTCGTAATATTCCAATCTATCATTCTAAGATTCTGATCCATTGTTGTAAATTTCGAATCTATCGTACTCAGATTCCTTTCCATTGTTGTAATATTCCAATCAATCGTTCTCAGATTCAGATCCATTGTTGTAATATTCCAATCTATCGTTCTCAGATTCTGGTCCATTGTTGTAAATTTCCAGTCTATCGATCTCACATTCTGATCCATTGTTGAAATATCCCAATCAATCGTTCTCAGATTCTGATGCTTTGTTGTAATATTCCAATCTATCATTCTCAGATTCTGATCCATTGTTGTAAATTTCCAATCTATCGTTCTCAGATTCTCATCCATTGTTGTAATATTCCAACCTATCGTTCTCAGGTTCTGATCCATTTTTGTAATATTCCAATCAATCCTTCTCAGATTCTGATCCAATGTTTTAATATTCCAATCTATCGTTCTGACATTCAGATCCATTGTTGTAATATTCCAATCTATCATTCTCAGATTCTGATCCATTGTTGTAACATTCCAATCTATTGTTCTCAGATTCTGATACATTGTTATAATATTCTTATTTATGTTTCACAGATTATGTTCCAGTGTTGTAATATTCCAATCTATCATTCTCAGATTCTGATCCATTGTTATAATATAGCAATCTATCATTCTTAAATTCTGTTAGAGTGTTGTAATATTCCAATCTATGGTTCTCAGATTCTGATCCATAGTTGTTCTATTCCAAACTATCTTTCTCAGATTCTGATCCAGTGTTGTAATATCCCAATCTATCTTTCTCAGGTTCCTATCCATTGTTGTAATATTCCAATCTATCGCTCTCACATTCTGTTCTATTGTTGTAATATTCCACTCTTGCATTCTCAAATTCTGATCCATTGTTCTAATATTCCAATCTATCGTTCTCAGATGCTGATCCATTGTTGTAATATTCCAATCAATCGTTCTCAGATTCTGATCCATTGTTGTAATATTCCAATCTATCGTTCTGACATTCTGATCCATTGTTGTAATATTCCAATCTATCGTTCTCAGATTCTGATCCATAGTTGTTCTATTCCAATCTATCATTCTCAGATTCTGATCCATTGTTGTAATATTCCCATCTATTGTTTTCAGATTTTGATCCATAGTTGTAATATTCCAATCTATCATCCTCAGATTCTGCTCCATTGTTGTAATATTCCAATCAATCTTACCCAGATTCCGATCCATTGTTTTATTATTCCAATCTATGGTTCTCAGATTCTGATCAATTGTTTTAATATTCCAATCTATCGATCTCAGATTCCGAACAATTGTTTTAATAGTCAAATCTATCATTCTCAGATTCTGATCCATAGTGGGAATATTCCAATCTATCGTGCTCAGATTCCGATCCATTGTTGTAATATTCCAATCTATTGCTCTCAGATTCTATCCATATTTGTAATATTCCAATCTATCGTTCTCAGATTCTGATCCATTGTTGTAATATTCCCATCTATTGTTTTCAGATTTTGATCCATAGTTGTAATATTCCAATCTATCATCCTCAGATTCTGCTCCATTGTTGTAATATTCCAATCAATCTTACCCAGATTCCGATCCATTCTTTTATTATTCCAATCTATGGTTCTCAGATTCTGATCAATTGTTTTAATATTCCAGTCTATCGATCTCAGATTCCGAACAATTGTTTTAATAGTCAAATCTATCATTCTCAGATTCTGATCCATAGTGGGAATATTCCAATCTATCGTGCTCAGATTCCGATCCATTGTTGTAATATTCCAATCTATTGCTCTCAGATTCTATCCATATTTGTAATATTCCAATCTATCATTCACAGATTCTGTTCCATTCTTCTAATATTCAAATCTATTGTTCTCAGAATCTGATCCATTGTTGTAATATTCCAATCTATCGTTCTCAGATTCTGATCCATTGTTGTAAATTTCCAGTCTATCGATCTCACATTCTGATCCATTGTTGAAATATTCCAATCAATCGTTCTCAGATTCTGATGCTTTGTTGTAATATTCCAATCTATCATTCTCAGATTCTGATCCATTGTTGTAAATTTCCAATCTATCGTTCTCAGATTCTCATCCATTGTTGTAATATTCCAACCTATCGTTCTCAGGTTCTGATCCATTTTTGTAATATTCCAATCAATCCTTCTCAGATTCTGATCCAATGTTTTAATATTCCAATCTATCGTGCTCAGATTCCGATCCATTGTTGTAATATTCCAATCTATCACTCTCAGATTCTGATCCATTGTTGTAATTTTCCAATTTATCGTTCTCAGATTCTGATCCATTGTTGTAATATTCCAATCTATTGCTCTCAGATTCTATCCATATTTGTAATATTCCAATCTATCATTCACAGATTCTGTTCCATTCTTCTAATATTCCAATCTATTGTTCTCAGAATCTGATCCATTGTTGTAATATTCCAATCTATCGTTCTCAGATTCTGATCCATAGTTGTAATATTCCCATTTATTGTTTTCAGATTTTGATCCATAGTTGTAATATTCCAATCTATCATCCTCAGATTCTGCTCCATTGTTGTAATATTCCAATCAATCTTACCCAGATTCCGATCCATTGTTTTATTATTCCAATCTATGGTTCTCAGATTCTGATTAATTGTTTTAATATTCCAGTCTATCGATCTCAGATTCCGAACAATTGTTTTAATAGTCAAATCTATCATTCTCAGATTCTGATCCATAGTTGGAATATTCCAATCTATCGTGCTCAGATTCCGATCCATTGTTGTAATATTCCAATCTATCTCTCTCAGATTCTGATCCATTGTTGTAATTTTCCAATTTATCGTTCTCAGATTCTGATCCATTGTTGTAATATTCCAATCTATTGCTCTCAGATTCTATCCATATTTGTAATATTCCAATCTATCATTCACAGATTCTGTTCCATTCTTCTAATATTCCAATCTATTGTTCTCAGAATCTGATCCATTGTTGTAATATTCGAATCTATCGTTCTCTGATTCTGATCCATTGTTGTAATATTCCAATCTATCATTGTCAGATTCTGATCAATTGTTGAAGTATTCCAATGTATTGTTCTCAGGTTCTGATCCATTGTTGTAATATTCCAATCTATCGTTCTCAGATTCTGATCCATAGTTGTTCTATTCCAATCTAGCGTTCTCAGATTCTGATCCATTGTTGTAATATTCCAATCTATCGTTCTCAGATACTGATCCCTTGTTGTAATATTCCAATCTATCCTTCTCAGATTCTGATCCATAGTTGTAATATTCCAATCTATCGTTCTCAGATTCTGATCATTTGTTGTAATATTCCAGTCTATCGATCTCAGATTCCGTGCCATTGTTGTAATATTCAAATCTATCATTCTCAGATTCTGATCCATTGTTGTAATGTTCCTATCTATCATTCTCATATTCTGATCCATTGCTGTAGTATTCAAAGCTATCATTCTCAGATTCTGATCCATTGTTGTAAATTTCCAATTTATCGTTCTCAGATTATGATCCATTTTTCTAATATTCCAATCTATTGCACTCAGATTCTGATCAATTGTTGTAATATTACAATCTATTGTTCTTTGAATCTAATCCATAGTTGTAATATTCCAATCTGTCGTTCTCAGATTCTAATCCATAGTTGTAATATTCCAATCTATCGTTCTGAGATTTTGAAACATAGTTTTAATATTCCAATCTATCGTTCTCAGATTCCAATTCAAAATTTTAACATTCCAATCGAACGTTCTCAGATTCTGATCCAAAGTTGCAGTATTCCAAACTATCGTTTTCACATTCTGATCCATTGCTGTAATATTCCAATCAATCGTTCTCAGATTCAGATCCATTGTTGTAATTTTCCAATCAATTGTTCTCAGATTCAGATCCATTGTTGTAATATTCCAGTCTATCGTTCTCAGATTCTGGTCCATTGTTGTAAATTTCCAATCTATCGTTCTCACATTCTGATCCATTGTTGTAATATTCCAATCAATCGTTCTCAGATTCTGATGCATTGTCGTAATATTCCAATCTATCATTCTAAGATTCTGATCCATTGTTGTAAATTTCGAATCTATCGTACTCAGATTCCTTTCCATTGTTGTAATATTCCAATCAATCGTTCTCAGATTCAGATCTATTGTTGCAATATTCCAATCTATCGTTCTCAGATTCTGGTCCATTGTTGTAAATTTCCAGTCTATCGATCTCACATTCTGATCCATTGTTGAAATATCCAATCAATCGTTCTCAGATTCTGATGCTTTGTTGTAATATTCCAATCTATCATTCTCAGATTCTGATCCATTGTTGTAAATTTCCAATCTATCGTTCTCAGATTCTCATCCATTGTTGTAATATTCCAACCTATCGTTCTCAGGTTCTGATCCATTTTTGTAATATTCCAATCAATCCTTCTCAGATTCTGATCCAATGTTTTAATATTCCAATCTATCGTTCCGACATTCAGATCCATTGTTGTAATATTCCAATCTATCATTCTCAGATTCTGATCCATTGTTGTAACATTCCAATCTATTGTTCTCAGATTCTGATACATTGTTATAATATTCTTATTTATGTTTCACAGATTATGTTCCAGTGTTGTAATATTCCAATCTATCATTCTCAGATTCTGATCCATTGTTATAATATAGCAATCTATCATTCTTAAATTCTGTTAGAGTGTTGTAATATTCCAATCTATGGTTCTCAGATTCTGATCCATAGTTGTTCTATTCCAAACTATCATTCTCAGATTCTGATCCAGTGTTGTAATATCCCAATCTATCTTTCTCAGATTCCTACCCATTGTTGTAATATTCCAATCTATCGTTCTCACATTCTGCTCTATTGTTGTAATATTCCACTCTTGCATTCTCAAATTCTGATCCATTGTTCTAATATTCCAATCTATCGTTCTCAGATTCTGATCCATTGTTGTAATATTCCAATCAATCGTTCTCAGATTCTGATCCATTGTTGTAATATTCCAATCTATCATTCTCAGATTCTGATCCATTGTTGTAACATTCCAATCTATTGTTCTCAGATTCTGATACATTGTTATAATATTCTTATTTATGTTTCACAGATTATGTTCCAGTGTTGTAATATTCCAATCTATCATTCTCAGATTCTGATCCATTGTTATAATATAGCAATCTATCATTCTTAAATTATGTTAGAGTGTTGTAATATTCCAATCTATGGTTCTCAGATTCTGATCCATAGTTGTTCTATTCCAAACTATCTTTCTCAGATTCTGATCCAGAGTTGTAATATCCCAATCTATCTTTCTCAGATTCCTATCCATTGTTGTAATATTCCAATCTATCGTTCTCACATTCTGTTCTATTGTTGTAATATTCCACTCTTGCATTCTCAAATTCTGATCCATTTTTCTAATATTCCAATCTATCGTTCTCAGATTCTGATCCATTGTTGTAATATTCCAATCAATCGTTCTCAGATTCTGATCCATTGTTGTAATATTCCAATCTATCGTTCTGACATTCTGATCCATTGTTGTAATATTCCAATCTATCGTTCTCAGATTCTGATCCATAGTTGTTCTATTCCAATCTATCGTTCTCAGATTCTGATCCATTGTTGTAATATTCCCAACTATTGTTTTCAGATTTTGATCCATAGTTGTAATATTCCAATCTATCATCCTCAGATTCTGCTCCATTGTTGTAATATTCCAATCAATCTTACCCAGATTCCGATACATTCTTTTATTATTCCAATCTATGGTTCTCAGATTCTGATCAATTGTTTTAATATTCCAGTCTATCGATCTCAGATTCCGAACAATTGTTTTAATAGTCAAATCTATCATTCTCAGATTCTGATCCATAGTGGGAATATTCCAATCTATCGTGCTCAGATTCCGATCCATTGTTGTAATATTCCAATCTATTGCTCTCAGATTCTATCCATATTTGTAATATTCCAATCTATCATTCACAGATTCTGTTCCATTCTTCTAATATTCAAATCTATTGTTCTCAGAATCTGATCCATTGTTGTAATATTCCAATCTATCGTTCTCAGATTCTGATCCATTGTTGTAAATTTCCAGTCTATCGATCTCACATTCTGATCCATTGTTGAAATATTCCAATCAATCGTTCTCAGATTCTGATGCTTTGTTGTAATATTCCAATCTATCATTCTCAGATTCTGATCCATTGTTGTAAATTTCCAATCTATCGTTCTCAGATTCTCATCCATTGTTGTAATATTCCAACCTATCGTTCTCAGGTTCTGATCCATTTTTGTAATATTCCAATCAATCCTTCTCAGATTCTGATCCAATGTTTTAATATTCCAATCTATCGTGCTCAGATTCCGATCCATTGTTGTAATATTCCAATCTATCACTCTCAGATTCTGATCCATTGTTGTAATTTTCCAATTTATCGTTCTCAGATTCTGATCCATTGTTGTAATATTCCAATCTATTGCTCTCAGATTCTATCCATATTTGTAATATTCCAATCTATCATTCACAGATTCTGTTCCATTCTTCTAATATTCCAATCTATTGTTCTCAGAATCTGATCCATTGTTGTAATATTCGAATCTATCGTTCTCTGATTCTGATCCATTGTTGTAATATTCCAATCTATCATTGTCAGATTCTGATCAATTGTTGAAGTATTCCAATGTATTGTTCTCAGGTTCTGATCCATTGTTGTAATATTCCAATCTATCGTTCTCAGATTCTGATCCATAGTTGTTCTATTCCAATCTAGCGTTCTCAGATTCTGATCCATTGTTGTAATATTCCCATCTATTGTTTTCAGATTTTCATCCATAGTTGTACTATTCCAATCTATGGTCCTCATATTTGCTCCATTGTTGTAATATTCCAATCAATCTTTCTCATATTCCGATCCATTGTTGTAATATTCCAATCTATCGTTCTCAGATACTGATCCCTTGTTGTAATATTCCAATCTATCCTTCTCAGATTCTGATCCATAGTTGTAATATACCAATCTATCGTTCTCAGATTCTGATCATTTGTTGTAATATTCCAGTCTATCGATCTCAGATTCCGTGCCATTGTTGTAATATTCAAATCTATCATTCTCAGATTCTGATCCATTGTTGTATATTTCCAATCTATCGTACTCAGATTCCAATCCATTGTTGTAATGTTCCTATCTATCATTCTCATATTCTGATCCATTGCTGTAGTATTCAAAACTATCATTCTCAGATTCTGATCCATTGTTGTAAATTTCCTATTTATCGTTCTCAGATTATGATCCATTTTTCTAATATTCCAATCTATTGCACTCAGATTCTGATCAATTGTTGTAATATTACAATCTATTGTTCTTTGAATCTAATCCATAGTTGTAATATTCCAATCTGTCGTTCTCAGATTCTAATCCATAGTTGTAATATTCCAATCTATCGTTCTGAGATTTTGAAACATAGTTTTAATATTCCAATCTATCGTTCTCAGATTCCAATTCAAAATTTTAACATTCCAATCGAACGTTCTCAGATTCTGATCCAAAGTTGCAGTATTCCAATCTATCGTTCTCACATTCTGATCCATTGCTGTAATATTCCAATCAATCGTTCTCAGATTCAGATCCATTTTTGTAATTTTCCAATCAATTGTTCTCAGATTCAGATCCATTGTTGTAATATTCCAGTCTATCGTTCTCAGATTCTGGTCCATTGTTGTAAATTTCCAATCTATCGTTCTCACATTCTGATCCATTGTTGTAATATTCCAATCAATCGTTCTCAGATTCTGATGCATTGTCGTAATATTCCAATCTATCATTCTAAGATTCTGATCCATTGTTGTAAATTTCGAATCTATCGTACTCAGATTCCTTTCCATTGTTGTAATATTCCAATCAATCGTTCTCAGATTCAGATCCATTGTTGTAATATTCCAATCTATCGTTCTCAGATTCTGGTCCATTGTTGTAAATTTCCAGTCTATCGATCTCACATTCTGATCCATTGTTGAAATATCCCAATCAATCGTTCTCAGATTCTGATGCTTTGTTGTAATATTCCAATCTATCATTCTCAGATTCTGATCCATTGTTGTAAATTTCCAATCTATCGTTCTCAGATTCTCATCCATTGTTGTAATATTCCAACCTATCGTTCTCAGGTTCTGATCCATTTTTGTAATATTCCAATCAATCCTTCTCAGATTCTGATCCAATGTTTTAATATTCCAATCTATCGTTCTGACATTCAGATCCATTGTTGTAATATTCCAATCTATCATTCTCAGATTCTGATCCATTGTTGTAACATTCCAATCTATTGTTCTCAGATTCTGATACATTGTTATAATATTCTTATTTATGTTTCACAGATTATGTTCCAGTGTTGTAATATTCCAATCTATCATTCTCAGATTCTGATCCATTGTTATAATATAGCAATCTATCATTCTTAAATTCTGTTAGAGTGTTGTAATATTCCAATCTATGGTTCTCAGATTCTGATCCATAGTTGTTCTATTCCAAACTATCTTTCTCAGATTCTGATCCAGTGTTGTAATATCCCAATCTATCTTTCTCAGGTTCCTATCCATTGTTGTAATATTCCAATCTATCGCTCTCACATTCTGTTCTATTGTTGTAATATTCCACTCTTGCATTCTCAAATTCTGATCCATTGTTCTAATATTCCAATCTATCGTTCTCAGATGCTGATCCATTGTTGTAATATTCCAATCAATCGTTCTCAGATTCTGATCCATTGTTGTAATATTCCAATCTATCGTTCTGACATTCTGATCCATTGTTGTAATATTCCAATCTATCGTTCTCAGATTCTGATCCATAGTTGTTCTATTCCAATCTATCATTCTCAGATTCTGATCCATTGTTGTAATATTCCCATCTATTGTTTTCAGATTTTGATCCATAGTTGTAATATTCCAATCTATCATCCTCAGATTCTGCTCCATTGTTGTAATATTCCAATCAATCTTACCCAGATTCCGATCCATTGTTTTATTATTCCAATCTATGGTTCTCAGATTCTGATCAATTGTTTTAATATTCCAATCTATCGATCTCAGATTCCGAACAATTGTTTTAATAGTCAAATCTATCATTCTCAGATTCTGATCCATAGTGGGAATATTCCAATCTATCGTGCTCAGATTCCGATCCATTGTTGTAATATTCCAATCTATTGCTCTCAGATTCTATCCATATTTGTAATATTCCAATCTATCATTCACAGATTCTGTTCCATTCTTCTAATATTCAAATCTATTGTTCTCAGAATCTGATCCATTGTTGTAATATTCGAATCTATCGTTCTCTGATTCTGATCCATTGTTGTAATATTCCAATCTGTCATTGTCAGATTCTGATCAATTGTTGAAGTATTCCAATGTATTGTTCTCAGGTTCTGATCCATTGTTGTAATATTCCAATCTATCGTTCTCAGATTCTGAACCATAGTTGTTCTATTCCAATCTAGCTTTCTCAAATTCTGATCCATTGTTGTCATATTCCCATCTATTGTTTTCAGATTTTCATCCATAGTTGTAATATTCCAATCTATCGTCCACAGATTCTGCTCCATTGTTGTAATATTCCAATCAATCTTTCTCATATTCCGATCCATTGTTGTAATATTCCAATCTATCGTTCTCAGATACTAATCCCTTGTTGTAATATTCCAATCTATCCTTCTCAGATTCTGATCCATAGTTGTAATATACCAATCTATCTTTCTCAGAATCTGATCATTTGTTGTAATATTCCAGTCTATCGATCTCAGATTCCATGCCATTGTTGTAATATTCAAATCTATCATTCTCAGATTCTGATCCATTGTTGTAAATTTCCAATCTATCGTACTCAGATTCCAATCCATTGTTGTAATGTTCCTATCTATCATTCTCATATTCTGATCCATTGCTGTAGTATTCAAAGCTATCATTCTCAGATTCTGATCCATTGTTGTAAATTTCCAATTGATCGTTCTCAGATTATGATCCATTTTTCTAATATTCCGATCTATTGCACTCAGATTCTGATCAATTGCTGTAATATTACAATCTATTGTTCTTTGAATCTAATCCATAGCTGTAATATTCCAATCTGTCGTTCTCAGATTCTAATCCATAGTTGTAATATTCCAATCTATCGTTCTGAGATTTTGAAACATAGTTTTAATATTCCAATCTATCGTTCTCAGATTCCAATCCAAAATTTTAACATTCCAATCGAACGTTCTCAGATTCTGATCCAAAGTTGCAGTATTCCAAACTATCGTTTTCACATTCTGATCCATTGCTGTAATATTCCAATCAATCGTTCTCAGATTCAGATCCATTGTTGTAATTTTCCAATCAATTGTTCTCAGATTCAGATCCATTGTTGTAATATTCCAGTCTATCGTTCTCAGATTCTGGTCCATTGTTGTAAATTTCCAATCTATCGTTCTCACATTCTGATCCATTGTTGTAATATTCCAATCAATCGTTCTCAGATTCTGATGCATTGTCGTAATATTCCAATCTATCATTCTAAGATTCTGATCCATTGTTGTAAATTTCGAATCTATCGTAATCAGATTCCTTTCCATTGTTGTAATATTCCAATCAATCGTTCTCAGGTTCTGATCCATTTTTGTAATATTCCAATCAATCCTTCTCAGATTCTGATCCAATGTTGTAATATTCCAATCTATCGTTCTGACATTCAGATCCATTGTTGTAATATTCCAATCTATCATTCTCAGATTCTGATCCATTGTTGTAACATTCCAATCTATTGTTCTCAGATTCTGATACATTGTTATAATATTCTTATTTATGTTTCACAGATTATGTTCCAGTGTTGTAATATTCCAATCTATCATTCTCAGATTCTGATCCATTGTTATAATATAGCAATCTATCATTCTTAAATTCTGTTAGAGTGTTGTAATATTCCAATCTATGGTTCTCAGATTCTGATCCATAGTTGTTCTATTCCAAACTATCTTTCTCAGATTCTGATCCAGTGTTGTAATATCCCAATCTATCTTTCTCAGATTCCTACCCATTGTTGTAATATTCCAATCTATCATTCTCACATTCTGTTCTATTGTTGTAATATTCCACTCTTGCATTCTCAAATTCTGATCCATTGTTCTAATATTCCAATCTATCCTTCTCAGATTCAGCTCCATTGTTGTAATATTCCAATCTATCCTTCTCAGATTCTGATCCACTGTTGTAATATACCAATCTATCCATCTCAGCTCCTGATCAATTGTTATAATATTCCAATCTGTCATTCTGAGATTCTATTCCAGTGTTATAATATTCCAGTCTATCATTCTCAGATTCTCATCCATAGTAGTAATATTCCAATCTATCATTCTCAGATTCTGATCCATTGTTGTAATATTCCAATCTATCGTTCTCAGTTTCTGATCCGTAGTTTTAATATTCCAATCTATCGTTTACAGATTCCAATCCATTGTTGTAATATTCCAATCAATCGTTATCAGATTCTAATCCACAGTTGTAATATTCCAATCTGTCGTTCTCAGATTCTAATCCATAGTTGTAATACTCCAATCTATCGTTCTGAGATTTTCAAACATAGATTTAATATGCCAATCTATCGTACTCAGATTCCAATCCATTATTTTAATATTCCAATCGACCGTTCTCAGTTTCTAATCCAAAGTTGCAATATTCCAATCTATCGTTCTCACATTCTGATCCATTGTTGTAATATTCCAATCAATCTTTCTCAGATTCAGATCCGTTGTTGTCATATTCCAATCTACCATTCTCAGATTCTGATCCATTGTTGTAACATTCCAATCAATTGTTCTCAGATTCTGATACATTGTTATAATATTCCTATCTATCTTTCACAGATTATGTTCCAGTGATGTAATATTCCAATCTAAAATTCTCAGATTCTGATCCATTGTTGTAAATTTCCAATTTATCGTTCTCAGATTCCGATCCATTGTTGTAATATTCCAATCTATTGTTCTCAGATTCTATCCATATTTGTAATATTCCAATCTATCATTCACAGATTCTGTTCCATTCTTCTAATATTCCAATCTATTGTTATCAGATTCTAATCCATTGCTGTAATATTCGAATCTATCGTTCTCTGATTCTGATCCATTGTTGTAATATTCCAATCTATCCTTCTCAGATTCTGATCCATAGTTGTTCCATTCCAATCTATCGTTCTCAGATTCTGTTCCATTGTTGTAATATTCCAATCTATCATTGTCAGATTCTGATCAATTGTTGTAATATTACAATCTAATGTTCTTAGAATCTAATCCATTGTTGTAATATTCCAATCTGTCGTTCTCAGATTCTAATCCATAGTTGTAATATTCCAATCTATCGTTCTGAGATTTTGAAACATAGTTTTAATATTCCAATCTATCGTTCTCAGATTCCAATCCAAAATTTTAACATTCCAATCGACCGTTCTCAGATTCTGATCCAAAGTTGCAGTATTCCAATCTATCGTTTTCACATTCTGATCCATTGTTGTAATATTCCAATCAATCGTTCCCAGATTCAGATCCATTGTTGTAATTTTCCAATCAATCGTTCTCAGATTCAGATCCATTGTTGTAATATTCCAATCTATCGTACTCAGATTCTGGTCTATTGTTGTAAATTTCCAGTCTATCGATCTCACATTCTGATCCATTGTTGAAATATTCCAATCAATCGTTCTCAGAATCTGATGCTTCGTTGTAATATTCCAATCTATCATTCTCAGATTCTGATCCATTGTTGTAAATTTCCAATCTATCGTTCTCAGATTCTCATCCATTGTTGTTATATTCCAACCTATCGTTCTCAGATTCTGATCCATTTTTGTAATATTCCAATCAATCCTTCTCAGATTCTGATCCAATGTTGTAATATTCCAATCTATCGTTCTGACATTCAGATCCATTGTTGTAATATTCCAATCTATCATTCACAGATTCTGATCCATTGTTGTAACATTCCAATCTATTGTTCTCAGATTCTGATACATTGTTATAATATTCTTATTTATGTTTCACAGATTATGTTCCAGTGTTGTAATATTCCAATCTATCATTCTCAGATTCTGATCCATTGTTATAATATAGCAATCTATCATTCTTAAATTCTGTTAGAGTGTTGTAATATTCCAATCTATGGTTCTCAGATTCTGATCCATAGTTGTTCTATTCCAAACTATCTTTCTCAGATTCTGATCCAGTGTTGTAATATCCCAATCTATCTTTCTCAGATTCCTATCCATTGTTGTAATATTCCAATCTATCGTTCTCACATTCTGTTCTATTGTGGTAATATTCCACTCTAGCGTTCTCAAATTCTGATCCATTGTTCTAATATTCCAATCTATCCTTCTCAGATTCAGCTCCATTGTTGTAATATTCCAATCTATCCTTCTCAGATTCTGATCCATTGTTGTAATATACCAATCTATCCATCTCAGCTCCTGAACAATTGTTATAATATTCCAATCTGTCATTCTGAGATTCTATTCCAGTGTTATAATATTCCAGTCTATCATTCTCAGATTCTCATCCATAGTAATAATATTCCAATCTATCATTCTCAGATTCTGATCCATTGTTGTTTTATTCCAATCTATCTTTCTCAGATTCTGATCCATTGTTGTAATATTCCAATCTATCGTTCTCAGTTTCTGATCCGTAGTTTTAATATTCCAATCTATCGTTTACAGATTCCAATCCATTGTTGTAATATTCCAATCAATCGTTCTCAGATTCTAATCCACAGTTGTAATATTCCAATCTGTCGTTCTCAGATTCTAATCCATAGTTGTAATATTCCAATCTATCGTTCTGAGATTTTCAAACATAGATTTAATATGCCAATCTATCGTACTCAGATTCCAATCCATTATTTTAATATTCCAATCGACCGTTCTCAGTTTCTGATCCAAAGTTGCAATATTCCAATCTATCGTTCTCACATTCTGATCCATTGTTGTAATATTCCAATCAATCTTTCTCAGATTCAGATCCATTGTTGTAATATTCCAATCTATCATTCTCAGATTCTGATCCATTGTTGTAACATTCCAATCAATTGTTCTCAGATTCTGATACATTGTTATAATATTCCTATCTATCTTTCACAGATTATGTTCCAGTGATCTAATATTCCAATCTATCATTCTCAGATTCTGATCCATTGTTGTAAATTTCCAATTTATCGTTCTCAGATTCCGATCCATTGTTGTAATATTCCAATCTATTGCTCTCAGATTCTATCCATATTTGTAATATTCGAATCTATCATTCACAAATTCTGTTCCATTCTTCTAATATTCCAATCTATTGTTCTCAGATTCTGATCCATTGCTGTAATATTCGAATCTATCGTTCTCTGATTCTGATCCATTGTTGTAATATTCCAATCTATCATTGTCAGAATCTGATCAATTGTTGTAGTATTCCAATCTATTGTTCTCAGATTCTGATCCATTGTTGTAATATTCCAATCTATCGTTCTCAGATTCTGATCCATAGTTGTTCTATTCCAATCTATCGTTCTCAGATTCTGATCCATTGTTGTAATATTCCCATCTATTGTTTTCAGATTTTGATCCATAGTTGTAATATTCCAATCTATCGTCCTCAGATTCTGCTCCATTGTTGTAATATTCCAATCAATCGATATCAGATACTGATCCATTATTGTAATATTCCAATCTATCCTTCTCAGATTCTGATCCATAGTTGTAATATACCAATCTATCATTCTCAGATTCTGATCAGTTGTTTTAATATTCCAGTCTATCGATCTCAGTTTCCGAGCAATTGTTGTAATATTCAAATCTATCATTCTCAGATTCTGATCCATTGTGGGAATATTCCAATCTATCGTGCTCAGATTCCGTTCCATTGTTGTAATATTCTAACCTATCATTCTCAGATTCTGATCCATTGTTGTAAATTTCCAATTTATCGTTCTCAGATTCCGATCCATTGTTGTAATATTCCAATCTATTGCTCTCAGATTCTATCCATACTTGTAATATTCCAATCTATCCTTCACAGATTCTGTTCCATTCTTCTAATATTCCAATCTATTGTTCTCAGATTCTGATCCATTGCAGTAATATTCGAATCTATCGTTCTCTGATTCTGATCCATTATTGTAATAATCCCATCCATTGTTTTCAGATTTTGATCCAAAGTTGTAATATTCCAATCTATCCTTCTCAGATTCTGCTACATTGTTGTAATATTCCAATCAATCTTTCCCAGATTCCGATCCATTGTTGTATTATTCCAATCTATCGTTCTCAGGTTCTAATCAGTTGTTTTAATATTCCAGTCTATCGATCTCAGATTCCGAGCTATTGTTGTAATATTCAAATCTATCATTCTCAGATTCTGATCCATTGGGGGAATATTCCAATCTATCGTGCTGAGATTCCGATCCATTGTTGTAATATTCTAATCTATCATTCTCAGATTCTGATCAATTGTTGTAATATTACCATCTATTGTTTTCAGATTCTGGTCCATTGTTGTAAATTTCCAATCTATCGTTCTCACATTCTGATCCATTGTTGTAATATTCCAATCAATCGTTCTCAGATTCTGATGCATTGTCGTAATATTCCAATCTATCATTCTCAGAATCTGATCCATTGCTGTAAATTTCCAATTTATCGTTCTCAGATTCTGATCCAAAGTTGTAATGTTCCAATCTATTGCACTCAGATTCTATCCATACTTGTAATATTCCAATCTATCATTCACAGATTCTGTTCCATTCTTCTAATATTCCAATCTATTGTTCTCAGATTCTGTTCCATTGTTATAATATTCCAATCTATCATTGTCAGATTCTGATCAATTGTTGTAATATTACAATCTAATGTTCTTAGAATCTAATCCATAGTTGTAATATTCCAATCTGTCGTTCTCAGATTCTAATCCATAGTTGTAATATTCCAATCTATCGTTCTGAGATTTTGAAACATAGTTTTAATATTCCAATATATCGTTCTCAGATTCCAATCCAAAATTTTAACATTCCAATCGAACGTTCTCAGATTCTGATCCAAAGTTGCAGTATTCCAATCTATCGTTTTCACATTCTGATCCATTCTTGTAATATTCCAATCAATCGTTCTCAGATTCTGGTCCATTGTTGTAAATTTCCAGTCTATCGATCTCACATTCTGATCCATTGTTGAAATATTCCAATCAATCGTTCTCAGATTCTGATGCTTTGTTGTAATATTCCAATCTATCATTCTCAGATTCTGATCCATTGTTGTAAATTTCCAATCTATCGTTCTCAGATTCTCATCCATTGTTGTAATATTCCAACCTATCATTCCCAGATTCTGATCCATTTTTGTAATATTCCAATCTATCGTTCTCAGTTTCTGATCCGTAGTTTTAATATTCCAATCTATCGTTTACAGATTCCAATCCATTGTTGTAATATTCCAATCAATCGTTCTCAGATTCTAATCCACAGTTGTAATATTCCAATCTGTCGTTCTCAGATTCTAATCCATAGTTGTAATATTCCAATCTATCGTTCTGAGATTTTCAAACATAGATTTAATATGCCAATCTATCGTACTCAGATTCCAATCCATTATTTTAATATTCCAATCGACCGTTCTCAGTTTCTGATCCAAAGTTGCAATATTCCAATCTATCGTTCTCACATTCTGATCCATTGTTGTAATATTCCAATCAATCTTTCTCAGATTCAGATCCATTGTTGTAATATTCCAATCTATCATTCTCAGATTCTGATCCATTGTTGTAACATTCCAATCAATTGTTCTCAGATTCTGATACATTGTTATAATATTCCTATCTATCTTTCACAGATTATGTTCCAGTGATCTAATATTCCAATCTATCATTCTCAGATTCTGATCCATTGTTGTAAATTTCCAATTTATCGTTCTCAGATTCCGATCCATTGTTGTAATATTCCAATCTATTGCTCTCAGATTCTATCCATATTTGTAATATTCGAATCTATCATTCACAAATTCTGTTCCATTCTTCTAATATTCCAATCTATTGTTCTCAGATTCTGATCCATTGCTGTAATATTCGAATCTATCGTTCTCTGATTCTGATCCATTGTTGTAATATTCCAATCTATCATTGTCAGAATCTGATCAATTGTTGTAGTATTCCAATCTATTGTTCTCAGATTCTGATCCATTGTTGTAATATTCCAATCTATCGTTCTCAGATTCTGATCCATAGTTGTTCTATTCCAATCTATCGTTCTCAGATTCTGATCCATTGTTGTAATATTCCCATCTATTGTTTTCAGATTTTGATCCATAGTTGTAATATTCCAATCTATCGTCCTCAGATTCTGCTCCATTGTTGTAATATTCCAATCAATCGATATCAGATACTGATCCATTATTGTAATATTCCAATCTATCCTTCTCAGATTCTGATCCATAGTTGTAATATACCAATCTATCATTCTCAGATTCTGATCAGTTGTTTTAATATTCCAGTCTATCGATCTCAGTTTCCGAGCAATTGTTGTAATATTCAAATCTATCATTCTCAGATTCTGATCCATTGTGGGAATATTCCAATCTATCGTGCTCAGATTCCGTTCCATTGTTGTAATATTCTAACCTATCATTCTCAGATTCTGATCCATTGTTGTAAATTTCCAATTTATCGTTCTCAGATTCCGATCCATTGTTGTAATATTCCAATCTATTGCTCTCAGATTCTATCCATATTTGTAATATTCCAATCTATCCTTCACAGATTCTGTTCCATTCTTCTAATATTCCAATCTATTGTTCTCAGATTCTGATCCATTGCAGTAATATTCGAATCTATCGTTCTCTGATTCTGATCCATTATTGTAATAATCCCATCCATTGTTTTCAGATTTTGATCCAAAGTTGTAATATTCCAATCTATCCTTCTCAGATTCTGCTACATTGTTGTAATATTCCAATCAATCTTTCCCAGATTCCGATCCATTGTTGTATTATTCCAATCTATCGTTCTCAGGTTCTAATCAGTTGTTTTAATATTCCAGTCTATCGATCTCAGATTCCGAGCAATTGTTGTAATATTCAAATCTATCATTCTCAGATTCTGATCCATTGGGGGAATATTCCAATCTATCGTGCTGAGATTCCGATCCATTGTTGTAATATTCTAATCTATCATTCTCAGATTCTGATCAATTGTTGTAATATTACCATCTATTGTTTTCAGATTCTGGTCCATTGTTGTAAATTTCCAATCTATCGTTCTCACATTCTGATCCATTGTTGTAATATTCCAATCAATCGTTCTCAGATTCTGATGCATTGTCGTAATATTCCAATCTATCATTCTCAGAATCTGATCCATTGCTGTAAATTTCCAATTTATCGTTCTCAGATTCTGATCCAAAGTTGTAATGTTCCAATCTATTGCACTCAGATTCTATCCATACTTGTAATATTCCAATCTATCATTCACAGATTCTGTTCCATTCTTCTAATATTCCAATCTATTGTTCTCAGATTCTGTTCCATTGTTATAATATTCCAATCTATCATTGTCAGATTCTGATCAATTGTTGTAATATTACAATCTAATGTTCTTAGAATCTAATCCATAGTTGTAATATTCCAATCTGTCGTTCTCAGATTCTAATCCATAGTTGTAATATTCCAATCTATCGTTCTGAGATTTTGATCCATTGTTGTAATATTCCAATCTATCGTTCTCACATTCTGTTCTATTGTTGTAATATTCCACTCTTGCATTCTCAAATTCTGATCCATTGTTCTAATATTCCAATCTATCGTTCTCAGATTCTGATCCATTGTTGTAATATTCCAATCAATCGTTCTCAGATTCTGATCCATTGTTGTAATATTCCAATCTATCGTTCTGACATTCTGATCCATTGTTGTAATATTCCAATCTATCGTTCTCAGATTCTGATCCATAGTTGTTCTATTCCAATCTATCGTTCTCAGATTCTGATCCATAGTTGTAATATTCCCATTTATTGTTTTCAGATTTTGATCCATAGTTGTAATATTCCAATCTATCATCCTCAGATTCTGCTCCATTGTTGTAATATTCCAATCAATCTTACCCAGATTCCGATCCATTGTTTTATTATTCCAATCTATGGTTCTCAGATTCTGATTAATTGTTTTAATATTCCAGTCTATCGATCTCAGATTCCGAACAATTGTTTTAATAGTCAAATCTATCATTCTCAGATTCTGATCCATAGTTGGAATATTCCAATCTATCGTGCTCAGATTCCGATCCATTGTTGTAATATTCCAATCTATCTCTCTCAGATTCTGATCCATTGTTGTAATTTTCCAATTTATCGTTCTCAGATTCTGATCCATTGTTGTAATATTCCAATCTATTGCTCTCAGATTCTATCCATATTTGTAATATTCCAATCTATCATTCACAGATTCTGTTCCATTCTTCTAATATTCCAATCTATTGTTCTCAGAATCTGATCCATTGTTGTAATATTCGAATCTATCGTTCTCTGATTCTGATCCATTGTTGTAATATTCCAATCTATCATTGTCAGATTCTGATCAATTGTTGAAGTATTCCAATGTATTGTTCTCAGGTTCTGATCCATTGTTGTAATATTCCAATCTATCGTTCTCAGATTCTGATCCATAGTTGTTCTATTCCAATCTAGCGTTCTCAGATTCTGATCCATTGTTGTAATATTCCAATCTATCGTTCTCAGATACTGATCCCTTGTTGTAATATTCCAATCTATCCTTCTCAGATTCTGATCCATAGTTGTAATATACCAATCTATCGTTCTCAGATTCTGATCATTTGTTGTAATATTCCAGTCTATCGATCTCAGATTCCGTGCCATTGTTGTAATATTCAAATCTATCATTCTCAGATTCTGATCCATTGTTGTAATGTTCCTATCTATCATTCTCATATTCTGATCCATTGCTGTAGTATTCAAAGCTATCATTCTCAGATTCTGATCCATTGTTGTAAATTTCCAATTTATCGTTCTCAGATTATGATCCATTTTTCTAATATTCCAATCTATTGCACTCAGATTCTGATCAATTGTTGTAATATTACAATCTATTGTTCTTTGAATCTAATCCATAGTTGTAATATTCCAATCTGTCGTTCTCAGATTCTAATCCATAGTTGTAATATTCCAATCTATCGTTCTGAGATTTTGAAACATAGTTTTAATATTCCAATCTATCGTTCTCAGATTCCAATTCAAAATTTTAACATTCCAATCGAACGTTCTCAGATTCTGATCCAAAGTTGCAGTATTCCAAACTATCGTTTTCACATTCTGATCCATTGCTGTAATATTCCAATCAATCGTTCTCAGATTCAGATCCATTGTTGTAATTTTCCAATCAATTGTTCTCAGATTCAGATCCATTGTTGTAATATTCCAGTCTATCGTTCTCAGATTCTGGTCCATTGTTGTAAATTTCCAATCTATCGTTCTCACATTCTGATCCATTGTTGTAATATTCCAATCAATCGTTCTCAGATTCTGATGCATTGTCGTAATATTCCAATCTATCATTCTAAGATTCTGATCCATTGTTGTAAATTTCGAATCTATCGTACTCAGATTCCTTTCCATTGTTGTAATATTCCAATCAATCGTTCTCAGATTCAGATCTATTGTTGCAATATTCCAATCTATCGTTCTCAGATTCTGGTCCATTGTTGTAAATTTCCAGTCTATCGATCTTACATTCTGATCCATTGTTGAAATATTCCAATCAATCGTTCTCAGATTCTGATGCTTTGTTGTAATATTCCAATCTATCATTCTCAGATTCTGATCCATTGTTGTAAATTTCCAATCTATCGTTCTCAGATTCTCATCCATTGTTGTAATATTCCAACCTATCGTTCTCAGGTTCTGATCCATTTTTGTAATATTCCAATCAATCCTTCTCAGATTCTGATCCAATGTTTTAATATTCCAATCTATCGTTCCGACATTCAGATCCATTGTTGTAATATTCCAATCTATCATTCTCAGATTCTGATCCATTGTTGTAACATTCCAATCTATTGTTCTCAGATTCTGATACATTGTTATAATATTCTTATTTATGTTTCACAGATTATGTTCCAGTGTTGTAATATTCCAATCTATCATTCTCAGATTCTGATCCATTGTTATAATATAGCAATCTATCATTCTTAAATTCTGTTAGAGTGTTGTAATATTCCAATCTATGGTTCTCAGATTCTGATCCATAGTTGTTCTATTCCAAACTATCATTCTCAGATTCTGATCCAGTGTTGTAATATCCCAATCTATCTTTCTCAGATTCCTACCCATTGTTGTAATATTCCAATCTATCGTTCTCACATTCTGCTCTATTGTTGTAATATTCCACTCTTGCATTCTCAAATTCTGATCCATTGTTCTAATATTCCAATCTATCGTTCTCAGATTCTGATCCATTGTTGTAATATTCCAATCAATCGTTCTCAGATTCTGATCCATTGTTGTAATATTCCAATCTATCATTCTCAGATTCTGATCCATTGTTGTAACATTCCAATCTATTGTTCTCAGATTCTGATACATTGTTATAATATTCTTATTTATGTTTCACAGATTATGTTCCAGTGTTGTAATATTCCAATCTATCATTCTCAGATTCTGATCCATTGTTATAATATAGCAATCTATCATTCTTAAATTATGTTAGAGTGTTGTAATATTCCAATCTATGGTTCTCAGATTCTGATCCATAGTTGTTCTATTCCAAACTATCTTTCTCAGATTCTGATCCAGAGTTGTAATATCCCAATCTATCTTTCTCAGATTCCTATCCATTGTTGTAATATTCCAATCTATCGTTCTCACATTCTGTTCTATTGTTGTAATATTCCACTCTTGCATTCTCAAATTCTGATCCATTTTTCTAATATTCCAATCTATCGTTCTCAGATTCTGATCCATTGTTGTAATATTCCAATCAATCGTTCTCAGATTCTGATCCATTGTTGTAATATTCCAATCTATCGTTCTGACATTCTGATCCATTGTTGTAATATTCCAATCTATCGTTCTCAGATTCTGATCCATAGTTGTTCTATTCCAATCTATCGTTCTCAGATTCTGATCCATTGTTGTAATATTCCCATCTATTGTTTTCAGATTTTGATCCATAGTTGTAATATTCCAATCTATCATCCTCAGATTCTGCTCCATTGTTGTAATATTCCAATCAATCTTACCCAGATTCCGATACATTCTTTTATTATTCCAATCTATGGTTCTCAGATTCTGATCAATTGTTTTAATATTCCAGTCTATCGATCTCAGATTCCGAACAATTGTTTTAATAGTCAAATCTATCATTCTCAGATTCTGATCCATAGTGGGAATATTCCAATCTATCGTGCTCAGATTCCGATCCATTGTTGTAATATTCCAATCTATTGCTCTCAGATTCTATCCATATTTGTAATATTCCAATCTATCATTCACAGATTCTGTTCCATTCTTCTAATATTCAAATCTATTGTTCTCAGAATCTGATCCATTGTTGTAATATTCCAATCTATCGTTCTCAGATTCTGATCCATTGTTGTAAATTTCCAGTCTATCGATCTCACATTCTGATCCATTGTTGAAATATTCCAATCAATCGTTCTCAGATTCTGATGCTTTGTTGTAATATTCCAATCTATCATTCTCAGATTCTGATCCATTGTTGTAAATTTCCAATCTATCGTTCTCAGATTCTCATCCATTGTTGTAATATTCCAACCTATCGTTCTCAGGTTCTGATCCATTTTTGTAATATTCCAATCAATCCTTCTCAGATTCTGATCCAATGTTTTAATATTCCAATCTATCGTGCTCAGATTCCGATCCATTGTTGTAATATTCCAATCTATCACTCTCAGATTCTGATCCATTGTTGTAATTTTCCAATTTATCGTTCTCAGATTCTGATCCATTGTTGTAATATTCCAATCTATTGCTCTCAGATTCTATCCATATTTGTAATATTCCAATCTATCATTCACAGATTCTGTTCCATTCTTCTAATATTCCAATCTATTGTTCTCAGAATCTGATCCATTGTTGTAATATTCGAATCTATCGTTCTCTGATTCTGATCCATTGTTGTAATATTCCAATCTATCATTGTCAGATTCTGATCAATTGTTGAAGTATTCCAATGTATTGTTCTCAGGTTCTGATCCATTGTTGTAATATTCCAATCTATCGTTCTCAGATTCTGATCCATAGTTGTTCTATTCCAATCTAGCGTTCTCAGATTCTGATCCATTGTTGTAATATTCCCATCTATTGTTTTCAGATTTTCATCCATAGTTGTACTATTCCAATCTATGGTCCTCATATTTGCTCCATTGTTGTAATATTCCAATCAATCTTTCTCATATTCCGATCCATTGTTGTAATATTCCAATCTATCGTTCTCAGATACTGATCCCTTGTTGTAATATTCCAATCTATCCTTCTCAGATTCTGATCCATAGTTGTAATATACCAATCTATCGTTCTCAGATTCTGATCATTTGTTGTAATATTCCAGTCTATCGATCTCAGATTCCGTGCCATTGTTGTAATATTCAAATCTATCATTCTCAGATTCTGATCCATTGTTGTATATTTCCAATCTATCGTACTCAGATTCCAATCCATTGTTGTAATGTTCCTATCTATCATTCTCATATTCTGATCCATTGCTGTAGTATTCAAAACTATCATTCTCAGATTCTGATCCATTGTTGTAAATTTCCTATTTATCGTTCTCAGATTATGATCCATTTTTCTAATATTCCAATCTATTGCACTCAGATTCTGATCAATTGTTGTAATATTACAATCTATTGTTCTTTGAATCTAATCCATAGTTGTAATATTCCAATCTGTCGTTCTCAGATTCTAATCCATAGTTGTAATATTCCAATCTATCGTTCTGAGATTTTGAAACATAGTTTTAATATTCCAATCTATCGTTCTCAGATTCCAATTCAAAATTTTAACATTCCAATCGAACGTTCTCAGATTCTGATCCAAAGTTGCAGTATTCCAAACTATCGTTTTCACATTCTGATCCATTGCTGTAATATTCCAATCAATCGTTCTCAGATTCAGATCCATTTTTGTAATTTTCCAATCAATTGTTCTCAGATTCAGATCCATTGTTGTAATATTCCAGTCTATCGTTCTCAGATTCTGGTCCATTGTTGTAAATTTCCAATCTATCGTTCTCACATTCTGATCCATTGTTGTAATATTCCAATCAATCGTTCTCAGATTCTGATGCATTGTCGTAATATTCCAATCTATCATTCTAAGATTCTGATCCATTGTTGTAAATTTCGAATCTATCGTACTCAGATTCCTTTCCATTGTTGTAATATTCCAATCAATCGTTCTCAGATTCAGATCCATTGTTGTAATATTCCAATCTATCGTTCTCAGATTCTGGTCCATTGTTGTAAATTTCCAGTCTATCGATCTCACATTCTGATCCATTGTTGAAATATCCCAATCAATCGTTCTCAGATTCTGATGCTTTGTTGTAATATTCCAATCTATCATTCTCAGATTCTGATCCATTGTTGTAAATTTCCAATCTATCGTTCTCAGATTCTCATCCATTGTTGTAATATTCCAACCTATCGTTCTCAGGTTCTGATCCATTTTTGTAATATTCCAATCAATCCTTCTCAGATTCTGATCCAATGTTTTAATATTCCAATCTATCGTTCTGACATTCAGATCCATTGTTGTAATATTCCAATCTATCATTCTCAGATTCTGATCCATTGTTGTAACATTCCAATCTATTGTTCTCAGATTCTGATACATTGTTATAATATTCTTATTTATGTTTCACAGATTATGTTCCAGTGTTGTAATATTCCAATCTATCATTCTCAGATTCTGATCCATTGTTATAATATAGCAATCTATCATTCTTAAATTCTGTTAGAGTGTTGTAATATTCCAATCTATGGTTCTCAGATTCTGATCCATAGTTGTTCTATTCCAAACTATCTTTCTCAGATTCTGATCCAGTGTTGTAATATCCCAATCTATCTTTCTCAGGTTCCTATCCATTGTTGTAATATTCCAATCTATCGCTCTCACATTCTGTTCTATTGTTGTAATATTCCACTCTTGCATTCTCAAATTCTGATCCATTGTTCTAATATTCCAATCTATCGTTCTCAGATGCTGATCCATTGTTGTAATATTCCAATCAATCGTTCTCAGATTCTGATCCATTGTTGTAATATTCCAATCTATCGTTCTGACATTCTGATCCATTGTTGTAATATTCCAATCTATCGTTCTCAGATTCTGATCCATAGTTGTTCTATTCCAATCTATCATTCTCAGATTCTGATCCATTGTTGTAATATTCCCATCTATTGTTTTCAGATTTTGATCCATAGTTGTAATATTCCAATCTATCATCCTCAGATTCTGCTCCATTGTTGTAATATTCCAATCAATCTTACCCAGATTCCGATCCATTGTTTTATTATTCCAATCTATGGTTCTCAGATTCTGATCAATTGTTTTAATATTCCAATCTATCGATCTCAGATTCCGAACAATTGTTTTAATAGTCAAATCTATCATTCTCAGATTCTGATCCATAGTGGGAATATTCCAATCTATCGTGCTCAGATTCCGATCCATTGTTGTAATATTCCAATCTATTGCTCTCAGATTCTATCCATATTTGTAATATTCCAATCTATCATTCACAGATTCTGTTCCATTCTTCTAGTATTCAAATCTATTGTTCTCAGAATCTGATCCATTGTTGTAATATTCGAATCTATCGTTCTCTGATTCTGATCCATTGTTGTAATATTCCAATCTGTCATTGTCAGATTCTGATCAATTGTTGAAGTATTCCAATGTATTGTTCTCAGGTTCTGATCCATTGTTGTAATATTCCAATCTATCGTTCTCAGATTCTGAACCATAGTTGTTCTATTCCAATCTAGCTTTCTCAAATTCTGATCCATTGTTGTAATATTCCCATCTATTGTTTTCAGATTTTCATCCATAGTTGTAATATTCCAATCTATCGTCCACAGATTCTGCTCCATTGTTGTAATATTCCAATCAATCTTTCTCATATTCCGATCCATTGTTGTAATATTCCAATCTATCGTTCTCAGATACTAATCCCTTGTTGTAATATTCCAATCTATCCTTCTCAGATTCTGATCCATAGTTGTAATATACCAATCTATCGTTCTCAGAATCTGATCATTTGTTGTAATATTCCAGTCTATCGATCTCAGATTCCGTGCCATTGTTGTAATATTCAAATCTACCATTCTCAGATTCTGATCCATTGTTGTAAATTTCCAATCTATCGTACTCAGATTCCAATCCATTGTTGTAATGTTCCTATCTATCATTCTCATATTCTGATCCATTGCTGTAGTATTCAAAGCTATCATTCTCAGATTCTGATCCATTGTTGTAAATTTCCAATTGATCGTTCTCAGATTATGATCCATTTTTCTAATATTCCAATCTATTGCACTCAGATTCTGATCAATTGCTGTAATATTACAATCTATTGTTCTTTGAATCTAATCCATAGCTGTAATATTCCAATCTGTCGTTCTCAGATTCTAATCCATAGTTGTAATATTCCAATCTATCGTTCTGAGATTTTGAAACATAGTTTTAATATTCCAATCTATCGTTCTCAGATTCCAATCCAAAATTTTAACATTCCAATCGAACGTTCTCAGATTCTGATCCAAAGTTGCAGTATTCCAAACTATCGTTTTCACATTCTGATCCATTGCTGTAATATTCCAATCAATCGTTCTCAGATTCAGATCCATTGTTGTAATTTTCCAATCAATTGTTCTCAGATTCAGATCCATTGTTGTAATATTCCAGTCTATCGTTCTCAGATTCTGGTCCATTGTTGTAAATTTCCAATCTATCGTTCTCACATTCTGATCCATTGTTGTAATATTCCAATCAATCGTTCTCAGATTCTGATGCATTGTCGTAATATTCCAATCTATCATTCTAAGATTCTGATCCATTGTTGTAAATTTCGAATCTATCGTAATCAGATTCCTTTCCATTGTTGTAATATTCCAATCAATCGTTCTCAGGTTCTGATCCATTTTTGTAATATTCCAATCAATCCTTCTCAGATTCTGATCCAATGTTGTAATATTCCAATCTATCGTTCTGACATTCAGATCCATTGTTGTAATATTCCAATCTATCATTCTCAGATTCTGATCCATTGTTGTAACATTCCAATCTATTGTTCTCAGATTCTGATACATTGTTATAATATTCTTATTTATGTTTCACAGATTATGTTCCAGTGTTGTAATATTCCAATCTATCATTCTCAGATTCTGATCCATTGTTATAATATAGCAATCTATCATTCTTAAATTCTGTTAGAGTGTTGTAATATTCCAATCTATGGTTCTCAGATTCTGATCCATAGTTGTTCTATTCCAAACTATCTTTCTCAGATTCTGATCCAGTGTTGTAATATCCCAATCTATCTTTCTCAGATTCCTACCCATTGTTGTAATATTCCAATCTATCGTTCTCACATTCTGTTCTATTGTTGTAATATTCCACTCTTGCATTCTCAAATTCTGATCCATTGTTCTAATATTCCAATCTATCCTTCTCAGATTCAGCTCCATTGTTGTAATATTCCAATCTATCCTTCTCAGATTCTGATCCACTGTTGTAATATACCAATCTATCCATCTCAGCTCCTGATCAATTGTTATAATATTCCAATCTGTCATTCTGAGATTCTATTCCAGTGTTATAATATTCCAGTCTATCATTCTCAGATTCTCATCCATAGTAGTAATATTCCAATCTATCATTCTCAGATTCTGATCCATTGTTGTAATATTCCAATCTATCGTTCTCAGTTTCTGATCCGTAGTTTTAATATTCCAATCTATCGTTTACAGATTCCAATCCATTGTTGTAATATTCCAATCAATCGTTATCAGATTCTAATCCACAGTTGTAATATTCCAATCTGTCGTTCTCAGATTCTAATCCATAGTTGTAATACTCCAATCTATCGTTCTGAGATTTTCAAACATAGATTTAATATGCCAATCTATCGTACTCAGATTCCAATCCATTATTTTAATATTCCAATCGACCGTTCTCAGTTTCTAATCCAAAGTTGCAATATTCCAATCTATCGTTCTCACATTCTGATCCATTGTTGTAATATTCCAATCAATCTTTCTCAGATTCAGATCCGTTGTTGTCATATTCCAATCTACCATTCTCAGATTCTGATCCATTGTTGTAACATTCCAATCAATTGTTCTCAGATTCTGATACATTGTTATAATATTCCTATCTATCTTTCACAGATTATGTTCCAGTGATGTAATATTCCAATCTAAAATTCTCAGATTCTGATCCATTGTTGTAAATTTCCAATTTATCGTTCTCAGATTCCGATCCATTGTTGTAATATTCCAATCTATTGTTCTCAGATTCTATCCATATTTGTAATATTCCAATCTATCATTCACAGATTCTGTTCCATTCTTCTAATATTCCAATCTATTGTTATCAGATTCTAATCCATTGCTGTAATATTCGAATCTATCGTTCTCTGATTCTGATCCATTGTTGTAATATTCCAATCTATCCTTCTCAGATTCTGATCCATAGTTGTTCCATTCCAATCTATCGTTCTCAGATTCTGTTCCATTGTTGTAATATTCCAATCTATCATTGTCAGATTCTGATCAATTGTTGTAATATTACAATCTAATGTTCTTAGAATCTAATCCATTGTTGTAATATTCCAATCTGTCGTTCTCAGATTCTAATCCATAGTTGTAATATTCCAATCTATCGTTCTGAGATTTTGAAACATAGTTTTAATATTCCAATCTATCGTTCTCAGATTCCAATCCAAAATTTTAACATTCCAATCGACCGTTCTCAGATTCTGATCCAAAGTTGCAGTATTCCAATCTATCGTTTTCACATTCTGATCCATTGTTGTAATATTCCAATCAATCGTTCCCAGATTCAGATCCATTGTTGTAATTTTCCAATCAATCGTTCTCAGATTCAGATCCATTGTTGTAATATTCCAATCTATCGTACTCAGATTCTGGTCTATTGTTGTAAATTTCCAGTCTATCGATCTCACATTCTGATCCATTGTTGAAATATTCCAATCAATCGTTCTCAGAATCTGATGCTTCGTTGTAATATTCCAATCTATCATTCTCAGATTCTGATCCATTGTTGTAAATTTCCAATCTATCGTTCTCAGATTCTCATCCATTGTTGTTATATTCCAACCTATCGTTCTCAGATTCTGATCCATTTTTGTAATATTCCAATCAATCCTTCTCAGATTCTGATCCAATGTTGTAATATTCCAATCTATCGTTCTGACATTCAGATCCATTGTTGTAATATTCCAATCTATCATTCACAGATTCTGATCCATTGTTGTAACATTCCAATCTATTGTTCTCAGATTCTGATACATTGTTATAATATTCTTATTTATGTTTCACAGATTATGTTCCAGTGTTGTAATATTCCAATCTATCATTCTCAGATTCTGATCCATTGTTATAATATAGCAATCTATCATTCTTAAATTCTGTTAGAGTGTTGTAATATTCCAATCTATGGTTCTCAGATTCTGATCCATAGTTGTTCTATTCCAAACTATCTTTCTCAGATTCTGATCCAGTGTTGTAATATCCCAATCTATCTTTCTCAGATTCCTATCCATTGTTGTAATATTCCAATCTATCGTTCTCACATTCTGTTCTATTGTGGTAATATTCCACTCTAGCGTTCTCAAATTCTGATCCATTGTTCTAATATTCCAATCTATCCTTCTCAGATTCAGCTCCATTGTTGTAATATTCCAATCTATCCTTCTCAGATTCTGATCCATTGTTGTAATATACCAATCTATCCATCTCAGCTCCTGAACAATTGTTATAATATTCCAATCTGTCATTCTGAGATTCTATTCCAGTGTTATAATATTCCAGTCTATCATTCTCAGATTCTCATCCATAGTAATAATATTCCAATCTATCATTCTCAGATTCTGATCCATTGTTGTTTTATTCCAATCTATCTTTCTCAGATTCTGATCCATTGTTGTAATATTCCAATCTATCGTTCTCAGTTTCTGATCCGTAGTTTTAATATTCCAATCTATCGTTTACAGATTCCAATCCATTGTTGTAATATTCCAATCAATCGTTCTCAGATTCTAATCCACAGTTGTAATATTCCAATCTGTCGTTCTCAGATTCTAATCCATAGTTGTAATATTCCAATCTATCGTTCTGAGATTTTCAAACATAGATTTAATATGCCAATCTATCGTACTCAGATTCCAATCCATTATTTTAATATTCCAATCGACCGTTCTCAGTTTCTGATCCAAAGTTGCAATATTCCAATCTATCGTTCTCACATTCTGATCCATTGTTGTAATATTCCAATCAATCTTTCTCAGATTCAGATCCATTGTTGTAATATTCCAATCTATCATTCTCAGATTCTGATCCATTGTTGTAACATTCCAATCAATTGTTCTCAGATTCTGATACATTGTTATAATATTCCTATCTATCTTTCACAGATTATGTTCCAGTGATCTAATATTCCAATCTATCATTCTCAGATTCTGATCCATTGTTGTAAATTTCCAATTTATCGTTCTCAGATTCCGATCCATTGTTGTAATATTCCAATCTATTGCTCTCAGATTCTATCCATATTTGTAATATTCGAATCTATCATTCACAAATTCTGTTCCATTCTTCTAATATTCCAATCTATTGTTCTCAGATTCTGATCCATTGCTGTAATATTCGAATCTATCGTTCTCTGATTCTGATCCATTGTTGTAATATTCCAATCTATCATTGTCAGAATCTGATCAATTGTTGTAGTATTCCAATCTATTGTTCTCAGATTCTGATCCATTGTTGTAATATTCCAATCTATCGTTCTCAGATTCTGATCCATAGTTGTTCTATTCCAATCTATCGTTCTCAGATTCTGATCCATTGTTGTAATATTCCCATCTATTGTTTTCAGATTTTGATCCATAGTTGTAATATTCCAATCTATCGTCCTCAGATTCTGCTCCATTGTTGTAATATTCCAATCAATCGATATCAGATACTGATCCATTATTGTAATATTCCAATCTATCCTTCTCAGATTCTGATCCATAGTTGTAATATACCAATCTATCATTCTCAGATTCTGATCAGTTGTTTTAATATTCCAGTCTATCGATCTCAGTTTCCGAGCAATTGTTGTAATATTCAAATCTATCATTCTCAGATTCTGATCCATTGTGGGAATATTCCAATCTATCGTGCTCAGATTCCGTTCCATTGTTGTAATATTCTAACCTATCATTCTCAGATTCTGATCCATTGTTGTAAATTTCCAATTTATCGTTCTCAGATTCCGATCCATTGTTGTAATATTCCAATCTATTGCTCTCAGATTCTATCCATATTTGTAATATTCCAATCTATCCTTCACAGATTCTGTTCCATTCTTCTAATATTCCAATCTATTGTTCTCAGATTCTGATCCATTGCAGTAATATTCGAATCTATCGTTCTCTGATTCTGATCCATTATTGTAATAATCCCATCCATTGTTTTCAGATTTTGATCCAAAGTTGTAATATTCCAATCTATCCTTCTCAGATTCTGCTACATTGTTGTAATATTCCAATCAATCTTTCCCAGATTCCGATCCATTGTTGTATTATTCCAATCTATCGTTCTCAGGTTCTAATCAGTTGTTTTAATATTCCAGTCTATCGATCTCAGATTCCGAGCTATTGTTGTAATATTCAAATCTATCATTCTCAGATTCTGATCCATTGGGGGAATATTCCAATCTATCGTGCTGAGATTCCGATCCATTGTTGTAATATTCTAATCTATCATTCTCAGATTCTGATCAATTGTTGTAATATTACCATCTATTGTTTTCAGATTCTGGTCCATTGTTGTAAATTTCCAATCTATCGTTCTCACATTCTGATCCATTGTTGTAATATTCCAATCAATCGTTCTCAGATTCTGATGCATTGTCGTAATATTCCAATCTATCATTCTCAGAATCTGATCCATTGCTGTAAATTTCCAATTTATCGTTCTCAGATTCTGATCCAAAGTTGTAATGTTCCAATCTATTGCACTCAGATTCTATCCATACTTGTAATATTCCAATCTATCATTCACAGATTCTGTTCCATTCTTCTAATATTCCAATCTATTGTTCTCAGATTCTGTTCCATTGTTATAATATTCCAATCTATCATTGTCAGATTCTGATCAATTGTTGTAATATTACAATCTAATGTTCTTAGAATCTAATCCATAGTTGTAATATTCCAATCTGTCGTTCTCAGATTCTAATCCATAGTTGTAATATTCCAATCTATCGTTCTGAGATTTTGAAACATAGTTTTAATATTCCAATATATCGTTCTCAGATTCCAATCCAAAATTTTAACATTCCAATCGAACGTTCTCAGATTCTGATCCAAAGTTGCAGTATTCCAATCTATCGTTTTCACATTCTGATCCATTCTTGTAATATTCCAATCAATCGTTCTCAGATTCTGGTCCATTGTTGTAAATTTCCAGTCTATCGATCTCACATTCTGATCCATTGTTGAAATATTCCAATCAATCGTTCTCAGATTCTGATGCTTTGTTGTAATATTCCAATCTATCATTCTCAGATTCTGATCCATTGTTGTAAATTTCCAATCTATCGTTCTCAGATTCTCATCCATTGTTGTAATATTCCAACCTATCATTCCCAGATTCTGATCCATTTTTGTAATATTCCAATCAATCCTTCTCAGATTCTGATCCAATGTTGTAATATTCCAATCTATCGTTCTGACATTCAGATCCATTGTTGTAATATTCCAATCTATCATTCTCAGATTCTGATCCATTGTTGTAACATTCCAATCTATTGTTCTCAGATTCTGATACATGGTTATAAAATTCTTATTTATGTTTCACAGATTATGTTCCAGTGTTGTAATATTCCAATCTATCGTTCTCAGATTCTGATGCTTTGTTGTAATATTCCAATCTATCATTCTCAGATTCTGATCCATTGTTGCAAATTTCCAATTTATCGTTCTCAGATTCCGATCCATTGTTGTAATATTCCAATCTATTGCTCTCAGATTCTATCCATATTTGTAATATTCCAATCTATCATTCACAGATTCTGTTCCAATCTTCTAATATTCCATTCTATTGTTCTCAGATTCTGATCCATTGCTGTAATATTCGAATCTATCGTTCTCTGATTCTGATCCATTGCTGTAATATTCCCATTCATTGTTTTCAGATTTTGATCCAAAGTTGTAAGATTCCAATCTATCATTCTCAGATTCTGATCCATTGTTGTAACATGCCAATCTATTGTTCTCAGATTCTGATACATTGTTATAATATTCTTATTTATGTTTCACAGATTATGTTCCAGTGTTGTAATATTCCAGTCTATCATTCTCAGATTCTGATCCATTGTTATAATATAGCAATCTATCATTCTTAAATTCTGTTAGAGTGTTGTAATATTCCAATCTATGGTTCTCAGATTCTGATCCATAGTTGTTCTATTCCAAACTATCTTTCTCAGATTCTGATCCAGTGTTGTAATATCCCAATCTATCTTTCTCAGATTCCTATCCATTGTTGTAATATTCCAATCTATCGTTCTCACATTCTGTTCTATTGTTGTAATATTCCAATCTAGCGTTCTCAAATTCTGATCCATTGTTCTAATATTCCAATCTATCCTTCTCAGATTCAGCTCCATTGTTGTAATATTCCAATCTATCCTTCTCAGATTCTGATCCATTGTTGTAATATACCAAAATATCCATCTCAGCTCCTGAACAATTGTTATAATATTCCAATGTGTCATTCTGTGATTCTGTTCCAGTGTTATAATATTCCAGTCTATCATTCTCAGATTCTCATCCATAGTAGTAATATTCCAATCTATCATTCTCAGATTCTGATCCATTGTTGTTTTATTCCAATCTATCTTTCTCAGATTCTGATCCATTGTTGTAATATTCCAATCTATCGTTCTCAGTTTCTGATCCGTAGTTTTAATATTCCAATCTATTGTTTACAGATTCCAATCCATTGTTGTAATATTCCAATCAATCAATCGTTCTCAGATTCTAATCCACAGTTGTAATATTCCAATCTGTCGTTCTCAGATTCTAATCCATAGTTGTAATATTCCAATCTATCGTTCTGAGATTTTGAAACATAGATTTAATATGCCAATCTATCGTACTCAGATTCCAATCCATTATTTTAGTATTCCAATCGACCGTTCTCAGTTTCTGATCCAAAGTTGCAATATTCCAATCTATCGTTCTCACATTCTGATCCATTGTTGTAATATTCCAATCAATCTTTCTCAGATTCAGATCCATTGTTGTAATATTCCAATCTATCATTCTCAGATTCTGATCCATTGTTGTAACATTCCAATCAATTGTTCTCAGATTCTGACACATTGTTTTAATATTCCTATCTATCTTTCACAGATTATGTTCCAGTGATCTAATATTCCAATCTATCATTCTCAGATTCTGATCCATTGTTGTAAATTTCCAATTTATCGTTCTCAGATTCCGATCCATTGTTGTAATATTACAATCTATTGCTCTCAGATTCTATCCATATTTGTAATATTCCAATCTATCATTCACAGATTCTGTTCCATTCTTCTAATATTCCAAACTATTGTTCTCAGATTCTGATCCATTGCTGTAATATTCGAATCTATCGTTCTCTGATTCTGATCCATTGTTGTAATATTCCAAACTATCATTGTCAGATTCTGATCAATTGTTGTAGTATTCCAATCTATTGTTCTGAGATTCTGATCCATTGTTGTAATATTCCAATCTATCGTTCTCAGATTCTGATCCATAGTTGTTCTATTCCAATCTATCGTTCTCAGATTCTGTTCCATTGTTGTAATATTCCAATCTATCATTGTCAGATTCTGATCAATTGTTGTAATATTACAATCTAATGTTCTTTGAATCTAATCCATAGTTGTAATATTCCAATCTGTCGTTCTCAGATTCTAATCCATAGTTGTAATATTCCAATCTATCGTTCTGAGATTTTGAAACATAGTTTTAATATTCCAATCTGTCGTTCTCAGATTCCAATCCAAAATTTTAACATTCCAATCGACCGTTCTCAGATTCTGATCCAAAGTTGCAGTATTCCAATCTATCGTTTTCACATTCTGATCCATTGTTGTAATATTCCAACCAATCGTTCTCAGATTCAGATCCATTGTTGTAATTTTCCAATCAATCGTTCTCAGATTCAGATCCATTGTTGTAATATTCCAATCTGTCGTTCTCAGATTCTGGTCCATTGTTGTAAATTTCCAGTCTATAGATCACACATTCTGATCCATTGTTGAAATATTCCAATCAATCATTCTCAGATTCTGATGCTTTGTTGTAATATTCCAATCTAACATTCTCAGATTCTGATCCATTGTTGTAAATTTCCAATCTATCGTTCTCAGATTCTCATCCATTGTTGTAATATTCCAACCTATCGTTCTCAGATTCTGATCCATTTTTGTAATATTCCAATCAATCCTTCTCAGATTCTGTTCCAATGTTGTAATATTCCAATCTATCGTTCTGACATTCAGATCCATTGTTGTAACATTCCAATCTATTGTTCTCAGATTCTGATACATTGTTATAATATTCTTATTTATGCTTCACAGATTATGTTCCAGTGTTGTAATATTCCAATCTATCATTCTCAGATTCTGATCCATTGTTATAATATAGCAATCTATCATTCTTAAATTCTGTTAGAGTGTTGTAATATTCCAATCTATGGTTCTCAGATTCTGATCCATAGTTGTTCTATTCCAAACTATCTTTCTCAGATTCTGATCCAGTGTTGTAATATCCCAATCTATCTTTCTCAGATTCCTATCCATTGTTGCAATATTCCAATCTATCGTTCTCACATTCTGTTCTATTGTTGTAATATTCCAATCCAGCGTTCTCAAATTCTGATCCATTGTTCTAATATTCCAATCTATCCTTCTCAGATTTAGCTCCATTGTTGTAATATTCCAATCTATCCTTCTCAGATTCTGATCCATTGTTTTAATATACCAATCTGTCCATCTCAGCTCCTGAACAATTGATATAATATTCCAATCTGTCATTCTGAGATTCTATTCCAGTGTTATAATATTCCAGTCTATCATTCTCAGATTCTCATCCATAGTAGCAATATTCCAATCTATCATTCTCAGATTCTGATCCATTGTTGTTTTATTCCAATCTATCTTTCTCAGATTCTGATCCATTGTTGTAATATTCCAATCTATCGTTCTCAGTTTCTGATCCGTAGTTTTAATATTCCAATCTATCGTTTACAGATTCCAATCCATTGTTGTAATATTCCAATCAATCGTTCTCAGATTCTAATCCACAGTTGTAATATTCCAATCTGTCGTTCTCAGATTCTAATCCATAGTTGTAATATTCCAATCTATCGTTCTGAGATTTTCAAACATAGATTTAATATGCCAATCTATCGTACTCAGATTCCAATCCATTATTTTAATATTCCAATCGACCGTTCTCAGTTTCTGATCCAAAGTTGCAATATTCCAATCTATCGTTCTCACATTCTGATCTTTTGTTGTAATATTCCAATCAATCTTTCTCAGATTCAGATCCATTGTTGTAATATTCCAATCTATCATTCTCAGATTCTGATCCATTGTTGTAACATTCCAATCAATTGTTCTCAGATTCTGATACATTGTTATAATATTCCTATCTATCTTTCACAGATTATGTTCCAGTAATCTAATATTCCAATCTATCATTCTCAGATTCTGATCCATTGTTGTAAATTTCCAATTTATCGTTCTCAGATTCCGATCCATTGTTGTAATATTCCAATCTATTGCTCTCAGATTCTATCCATATTTGTAAGATTCAAATCTATCATTCACATATTCTGTTCCATTCTTCTAATATTCCAATCTATTGTTCTCAGATTCTGATCCATTGCTGTAATATTCGAATCTATCGTTCTCTGATTCTGATCCATTGTTGTAATATTCCAATCTATCATTGACAGAATCTGATCAATTGTTGTAGTACTGCAATCTATTGTTCTCAGATTCTGATCCATTGTTGTAATATTCCAATCTATAGTTCTCAGATTCTGATCCATAGTTGTTCTATTCCAATCTATCGTTCTCAGATTCTGATCCATTGTTGTAATATTCCCATCTATTGTTTTCAGATTTTTATCCATATTTGTAATATTCCAATATATCGTCCTCAGATTCTGCTCCATTGTTGTAATATTCCAATCAATCTCTCTCATATTCCGATCCATTGTTGTAATATTCCAATCTATCGTTCTCAGATACTGATCCCTTGTTGTAATATTCCAATCTATCCTTCTCAGATTCTGATCCATAGTTGTAATATACCAATCATTCGTTCTCAGATTCTGATCAGTTGTTTTAATATTCCAGTCTATCGATCTCAGTTTACGAGCAATTGTTGTAATATTCAAATCTATCATTCTCAGATTCTGATCCATTGTGGGAATATTCCAATCTATCGTGCTCAGATTCCGTTCCATTGTTGTAATATTCTAACCTATCATCTCAGATTCTGATCCATTGTTGTAAATTTCCAATTTATCGTTCTCAGATTCCAATCCATTGTTGTAATATTCCAATCTATTGCTCTCAGATTCTATCCATATTTGTAATATTCCAATCTATCATTCACAGATTCTGTTCCATTCTTCTAATATTCCAATCTATTGTTCTCAGATTCTGATCCATGGTCGTAATATTCGAATCTATCGTTCTCTGATTCTGATCCATTGTTGTAATATTCCAATCTATCATTGTCAAATTCTGATCAATTGTTGTAGTATTCCAAGCTATTGTTCTCAGATTCTGATCCATTGATGTAATATTCCAATCTATCGTTCTCAGATTCTGATCCATAGTTGTTCTATTCCAATCTATCGTTCTCAGATTCTGATCCATTGTTGTAATATTCCCATCTATTGTTTTCAGATTTTGATCCATAGTTCTAATATTCCAATCTATCGTCCTCAGATTCTACTCCATTGTTGTAATATTCCAATCAATCTTTCTCATATTCCGATCCATTGTTGTAATATTCCAATCTATCGTTCTCAGATACTGATCCGTTGTTGTAATATTCCAATCTATCCTTCTCAGATTCTGATCCATAGTTGTAATATACCAATCTATCGTTCTCAGATTCTGATCATTTGTTGTAATATTCCAGTCTATCGATCTCAGACTCCGTGCCATTGTTGTAATATTCAAATCTATCATTCTCAGATTCTGATCCATTGTTGTAAATTTCCAATCTATCGTACTCGGATTCCAATCCATTGTTGTAATATTCCAATCTATCATTCTCAGATTCAGATCCATTGTTGTAATATTCAAAGCTATCATTCTCAGATTCAGATCCACTGTTGTAAATTTCCAATTTATCGTTCTCAGATTCTGATCCATTGTTGTAATATTCCAATCTATTGCACTCAGATTCTATCCATACTTGTAATATTGCAATCTATCTTTCACAGATTCTGTTCCATTCTTCTAATATTCCAATCTATTGTTCTCAGATTCTGATCCATTGTTGTAATATTCCAATCTATCATTGTCAGATTCTGATCATTGTTGTAATATTACAATCTATTGTTCTTAGAATCTAATCCATAGTTGTAGTATTCCAATCTGTCGTTCTCAGATTCTAATCCATAGTTGTAATATTCCAATATATCGTTCTGAGATTTTGAAACATAGTTTTAATATTCCAATCTATCGTTCTCAGATTCCAATCCAAAATTTTAACATTCCAATCGACCGTTCTCAATTCTGATCCAAAGTTGCAGTATTCCAATCTATCGTTTTCACATTCTGATCCATTGTTGTAATATTCCAATCAATCGTTCTCAGATTCAGATCCATTGTTGTAATTTTCCAATCAATCGTTCTCAGATTCAGATCCATTGTTGTAATATTCCAATCTATCGTTCTCAGATTCTGGTCCATTGTTGTAATATACCAATCATTCGTTCTCAGTTTCTGATCAGTTGTTTTAATATTCCAGTCTATCGATCTCAGTTTACGAGCAATTGTTGTAATATTCAAATCTATCATTCTCAGATTCTGATCCATTGTGGGAATATTCCAATCTATCGTGCTCAGATTCCGTTCCATTGTTGTAATATTCTAACCTATCATCTCAGATTCTGATCCATTGTTGTAAATTTCCAATTTATCGTTCTCAGATTCCAATCCATTGTTGTAATATTCCAATCTATTGCTCTCAGATTCTATCCATATTTGTAATATTCCAATCTATCATTCACAGATTCTGTTCCATTCTTCTAATATTCCAATCTATTGTTCTCAGATTCTGATCCATGGTCGTAATATTCGAATCTATCGTTCTCTGATTCTGATCCATTGTTGTAATATTCCAATCTATCATTGTCAAATTCTGATCAATTGTTGTAGTATTCCAAGCAATTGTTCTCAGATTCTGATCCATTGATGTAATATTCCAATCTATCGTTCTCAGATTCTGATCCATAGTTGTTCTATTCCAATCTATCGTTCTCAGATTCTGATCCATTGTTGTAATATTCCCATCTATTGTTTTCAGATTTTGATCCATAGTTCTAATATTCCAATCTATCGTCCTCAGATTCTACTCCATTGTTGTAATATTCCAATCAATCTTTCTCATATTCCGATCCATTGTTGTAATATTCCAATCTATCGTTCTCAGATACTGATCCGTTGTTGTAATATTCCAATCTATCCTTCTCAGATTCTGATCCATAGTTGTAATATACCAATCTATCGTTCTCAGATTCTGATCATTTGTTGTAATATTCCAGTCTATCGATCTCAGACTCCGTGCCATTGTTGTAATATTCAAATCTATCATTCTCAGATTCTGATCCATTGTTGTAAATTTCCAATCTATCGTACTCGGATTCCAATCCATTGTTGTAATATTCCAATCTATCATTCTCAGATTCAGATCCATTGTTGTAATATTCAAAGCTATCATTCTCAGATTCAGATCCACTGTTGTAAATTTCCAATTTATCGTTCTCAGATTCTGATCCATTGTTGTAATATTCCAATCTATTGCACTCAGATTCTATCCATACTTGTAATATTGCAATCTATCTTTCACAGATTCTGTTCCATTCTTCTAATATTCCAATCTATTGTTCTCAGATTCTGATCCATTGTTGTAATATTCCAATCTATCATTGTCAGATTCTGATCATTGTTGTAATATTACAATCTATTGTTCTTAGAATCTAATCCATAGTTGTAGTATTCCAATCTGTCGTTCTCAGATTCTAATCCATAGTTGTAATATTCCAATATATCGTTCTGAGATTTTGAAACATAGTTTTAATATTCCAATCTATCGTTCTCAGATTCCAATCCAAAATTTTAACATTCCAATCGACCGTTCTCAATTCTGATCCAAAGTTGCAGTATTCCAATCTATCGTTTTCACATTCTGATCCATTGTTGTAATATTCCAATCAATCGTTCTCAGATTCAGATCCATTGTTGTAATTTTCCAATCAATCGTTCTCAGATTCAGATCCATTGTTGTAATATTTCAATCTATCATTGTCAGATTCTGGTCCATTGTTGTAATATACCAATCATTCGTTCTCAGATTCTGATCAGTTGTTTTAATATTCCAGTCTATCGATCTCAGTTTACGAGCAATTGTTGTAATATTCAAATCTATCATTCTCAGATTCTGATCCATTGTGGGAATATTCCAATCTATCGTGCTCAGATTCCGTTCCATTGTTGTAATATTCTAACCTATCATCTCAGATTCTGATCCATTGTTGTAAATTTCCAATTTATCGTTCTCAGATTCCAATCCATTGTTGTAATATTCCAATCTATTGCTCTCAGATTCTATCCATATTTGTAATATTCCAATCTATCATTCACAGATTCTGTTCCATTCTTCTAATATTCCAATCTATTGTTCTCAGATTCTGATCCATGGTCGTAATATTCGAATCTATCGTTCTCTGATTCTGATCCATTGTTGTAATATTCCAATCTATCATTGTCAAATTCTGATCAATTGTTGTAGTATTCCAAGCTATTGTTCTCAGATTCTGATCCATTGATGTAATATTCCAATCTATCGTTCTCAGATTCTGATCCATAGTTGTTCTATTCCAATCTATCGTTCTCAGATTCTGATCCATTGTTGTAATATTCCCATCTATTGTTTTCAGATTTTGATCCATAGTTCTAATATTCCAATCTATCGTCCTCAGATTCTAATCCATTGTTGTAATATTCCAATCAATCTTTCTCATATTCCGATCCATTGTTGTAATATTCCAATCTATCGTTCTCAGATACTGATCCCTTGTTGTAATATTCCAATCTATCCTTCTCAGATTCTGATCCATAGTTGTAATATACCAATCTATCGTTCTCAGATTCTGATCATTTGTTGTAATATTCCAGTCTATCGATCTCAGACTCCGTGCCATTGTTGTAATATTCAAATCTATCATTCTCAGATTCTGATCCATTGTTGTAAATTTCCAATCTATCGTACTTGGATTCCAATCCATTGTTGTAATATTCCAATCTATCATTCTCAGATTCAGATCCATTGTTGTAATATTCAAAGCTATCATTCTCAGATTCAGATCCACTGTTGTAAATTTCCAATTTATCGTTCTCAGATTCTGATCCATTGTTGTAATATTCCAATCTATTGCACTCAGATTCTATCCATACTTGTAATATTGCAATCTATCTTTCACAGATTCTGTTCCATTCTTCTAATATTCCAATCTATTGTTCTCAGATTCTGATCCATTGTTGTAATATTCCAATCTATCATTGTCAGATTCTGATCATTGTTGTAATATTACAATCTATTGTTCTTAGAATCTAATCCATAGTTGTAGTATTCCAATCTGTCGTTCTCAGATTCTAATCCATACTTGTAATATTCCAATATATCGTTCTGAGATTTTGAAACATAGTTTTAATATTCCAATCTATCGTTCTCAGATTCCAATCCAAAATTTTAACATTCCAATCGACCGTTCTCAATTCTGATCCAAAGTTGCAGTATTCCAATCTATCGTTTTCACATTCTGATCCATTGTTGTAATATTCCAATCAATCGTTCTCAGATTCAGATCCATTGTTGTAATTTTCCAATCAATCGTTCTCAGATTCAGATCCATTGTTGTAATATTCCAATCTATCGTTCTCAGATTCTGGTCCATTGTTGTAAATTTCCAGTCTATCGATCTCACATTCTGATCCATTGTTGAATTATTCCAATCAATCGTTCTCAGATTCTGATGCTTTGTTGTAATATTCCAATCTATCATTCTCAGATTCTGATCCATTGTTGTAAATTTCCAATCTATCATTCTCAGATTCTCATCCATTGTTGTAATATTCCAACCTATCGTTCTCAGATTCTGATCCATTTTTGTAATATTCCAATCAATCCTTCTCAGATTCTGATCCAATGTTGTAATATTCCAATCTATCATTCTGACATTCAGATCCATGGTTGTAATATTCCAATCTATCATTCTCAGATTCTGATCCATTGTTGTAACATTCCAATCTATTGTTCTCAGATTCTGTTACATTGTAATAATATTCTTATTTATGTTTCACAGATTATGTTCCAGTGTTGTAATATTCCAATCTATCATTCTCAGATTCTGATCCATTGTTATAATATAGCAATCTATCATTCTTAAATTCTGTTAGAGTGTTGTAATATTCCAATCTATGGTTCTCAGATTCTGATCCATAGTTGTTCTATTCCAAACTATCTTTCTCAGATTCTGATCCAGTGTTGTAATATCCCAATCTATCTTTCTCAGATTCCTATCCATTGTTGTAATATTCCAATCTATCGTTCTCACATTCTGTTCTATTGTTGTAATATTCCACTCTAGCGTTCTCAAATTCTGATCCATTGTTCTAATATTCCAATCTATCCTTCTCAGATTCAGCACCATTGTTGTAATATTCCAATCTATCCTTCTCAGATTCTGATCCATTGTTGTAATATACCAATCTATCCATCTCAGCTCCTGAACAATTGTTATAATATTCCAATCTGTCATTCTGAGATTCTATTCCAGTGTTATAATATTCCATTCTATCATTCTCAGATTCTCATCCATAGTAGTAATATTCCAATCTATCATTCTCAGATTCTGATCCATTGTTGTTTTATTCCAATCTATCTTTCTCAGATTCTGATCCATTGTTGTAATATTCCAATCTATCGTTCTCAGTTTCTGATCCGTAGTTTTAATATTCCAATCTAACGTTTACAGATTCCAATCCATTGTTGTAATATTCCAATCAATCGTTCTCAGATTCTAATCCACAGTTGTAATATTCCAATCTGTCGTTCTCAGATTCTAATCCATAGTTGTAATATTCCAATCTATCGTTCTGAGATTTTGAAACATAGATTTAATATGCCAATCTATCGTACTCAGATTGCAATCCATTATTTTAATATTCCAATCGACCGTTCTCAGTTTCTGATCCAAAGTTGCAATATTCCAATCTATCGTTCTCACATTCTGATTCATTGTTGTAATATTCCAATCAATCTTTCTCAGATTCAGATCCATTGTTGTAATATTCCATTCTATCATTGTCAGATTCTGATCAATTGTTGTAATATTACAATCTATTGTTCTTAGAATCTAATCCATAGTTGTAATATTCCAATCTGTCTTTCTCAAAATTCTAATCCATAGTTGTAATATTCCAATATATCGTTCTGAGACTTTGAAACATAGTTTCAATATTCCAATCTATCGTTCTCAGATTCCAATCCAAAATTTTAACATTCCAATCGACCGTTCTCATTTCTGATCCAAAGTTGCAGTATTCCAATCTATCGTTTTCACATTCTGATCCATTGTTGTTATATTCCATTCAATCATTCTAAGATTCAGATCCATTGTTGTAATTTTCCAATGAATCATTCTCAGATTCAGATCCATTGTTGTAATATTCCAATCTATCGTTCTCAGATTCGCTTCCATTGTAGTAAATTTCCAATCTATCGTTCTCACATTCTGATCCATAGTTGTTCTATTCCAATCTATCGTTCTCAGATTCTGTTCCATTGTTGTAATATTCCAATCTATCATTGTCAGATTCTGATCAATTGTTGTAATATTACAATCTAATGTTCCTAGAATCTAATCCATAGTTGTAATATTCCAATCTGTCGTTCTCAGATTCTAATCCATAGTTGTAATATTCCAATCTATCGTTCTGAGATTTTGAAACATAGTTTTAATATTCCAATCTATCGTTCTCAGATTCCAATCCAAAATTTTAACATTCCAATCGACCGTTCTCAGATTCTGATCCAAAGTTGCAGTATTCCAATCTATCGTTTTCAAATTCTGATCCATTGTTGTAATATTCCAATCAATCATTCACAGATTCAGATCCATTGTTTTAATTTTCCAATCAATCGTTCTCAGATTCAGATCCATTGTTGTAATATTCCAATCTATCGTTCTCAGATTCTGGTCCATTGTTGTAAATTTCCAGTCTATCGATCTCACATTCTGATCCATTGTTGAAATATTCCAATCAATCGTTCTCAGATTCTGATGCTTTGTTGTAATATTCCAATCTATCATTCTCAGATTCTGATCCATTGTTGTAAATTTCCAATCTATCGTTCTCAGATTCTCATCCATTGTTGTAATATTCCAACCTATCGTTCTCAGATTCTGATCCATTTTTGTAATATTCCAATCAATCCTTCTCAGACTCTGATCCAATGTTGTAATATTCCAATCAATCGTTCTGACATTCAGATCCATTGTTGTAATATTCCAATCTATCATTCTCAGATTCTGATCCATTGTTGTAACATTCCAATCTATTGTTCTCAGATTCTGATACATTGTTATAATATTCTTATTTGTGTTTCACAGATTATGCTCCATTGTTGCAATATTCCAATCTATCGTTCTCACATTCTGTTCTAATGTTGTAATATTCCAATCTAGTGTTCTCAAATTCTGATCCATTGTTCTAACATTCCAATCTATCCTTCTCAGATTCAGCTCCATTGTTGTAATATTCCAATCTATCCTTCTCAGATTCTGATCCATTGTTGTAATATACCAATCTATCCATCTCAGCTCCTGAACAATTGTTATAATATTCCAATCTGTCATTCTGAGATTCTTTCCAGTGTTATAATATTCCAGTCTATCATTCTCAGATTCTCATCCATAGTAGTAATATTCCAATCTATCATTCTCAGAAGCTGATCCATTGTTGTTTTATTCCAATCTATCTTTCTCAGATTCTGATCCATTGTTGTAATATTCCAATCTATCGTTCTCAGTTTCTGATCCGTAGTTTTAATATTCCAATCTATTGTTTACAGATTCCAATCCATTGTTGTAATATTCCAATCAATCGTTCTCAGATTCTAATCCACAGTTGTAATATTCCAATCTGTCGTTCTCAGATTCTAATCCATAGTTGTAATATTCCAATCTATTGTTCTGAGATTTTGAAACATAGATTTAATATGACAATCTATCGTACTCAGATTCCAATCCATTATTTTAATATTCCAATCGACCGTTCTCAGTTTCTGATACAAAGTTGCAATATTCCAATCTATCGTTCTCACATTCTGATCCATTGTTCTAATATTCCAATCAATCTTTCTCAGATTCAGATCCATTGTTGTAATATTCCAATCTATCATTGTCAGATTCTGATCAATTGTTGTAATATTACAATCTATTGTTCTTAGAATCTAATCCATAGTTGTAATATTCCAATCTGTCGTTCTCAGATTCTAATCCATAGTTGTAATATTCCAATATATCGTTCTGAGATTTTGAAACATAGTTTTAATATTCCAATCTATCGTTCTCAGATTCCAATCCAAAATTTTAACATTCCAATCGACCGTTCTCAATTCTGATCCAAAGTTGCAGTATTCCAATCTATCGTTTTCACATTCTGATCCATTGTTGCAATATTCCAATCAATCGTTCTCAGATTCAGATCCATTGTTGTAATTTTCCAATCAATCGTTCTCAGATTCAGATCCATTGTTGTTTTATTCCAATCTATCTTTCTCAGATTCTGATCCATTGTTGTAATATTCCAATCTATCGTTCTCACATTCTGTTCTATTGTTGTAATATTCCAATCTATCGTTCTCACATTCTGATCCATTGTTGTAATATTCCAATCAATCTTTCTCAGATTCAGATCCATTGTTGTAATATTCCAATCTATAATTCTCAGATTCTGATCCATTGTTGTAACATTCCAATCAATTGTTCTCAGATTCTGATACATTGTTATAATATTCCTATCTATCTTTCACAGATTATGTTCCAGTGATGTAATATTGCAAACTATCATTCTCAGATTCTGATCCACAGTTGTTCTATTCCAAACTATCGTTCTCAGATTCTGATCCAGTGTTGTAATATTCCAATCTACCTTTCTCAGATTCCTATCCATTGTTGTAATATTCAAATATATCGTTCTCACATTCTGATCCATTGTTGTAATATTCCAATCTATCGTTCTCAGATTCTGATACATTGTTGTAATATTCCAATCAATCCTTCTCAGTTTCTGTTCCATTGTTGTAAAATTCCAATCTATCGTTGTGACATTCTCATCCATTGTTGTAGTATTCCAATCTATCGTTCTCATATTCTGATACATAGTTGTTCTATTCCAATCTATCGTTCTCCGATTCTGATCCATTGTTGTAATATTCCCATCCATTGTTTTCAGATTTTGATCCAAAGTTGTAATATTCCAATCTATCCTTCTCAGATTCTGCTCCATTGTTGTAATATTCCAATCAATCTTTCCCAGAGTCCGATCCATTGTTGCATTATTCCAATCTATCGTTCTCAGATTCTGATCAGTTGTTTTAATATTCCAGTCTATCGATCTCAGATTCCGAACAATTGTTGTAATATTCAAATCTATCATTCTCAGATTCTGATCCATTGTGGGAATATTCCAATCTATCGTGCTGAGATTCCGATCCATTGTTGTAATATTCTAATCTATCATTCTCAGATTCTGATCCATTGTTGTAAATTTCCAATTTATCGTTCTCAGATTCCGATCCATTGTTGTAATATTCCAATCTATTGCTCTCAGATTCTATCCATATTTGTAATATTCAAATCTATCATTCACAGATTATGTTCCATTCTTCTAATATTCCAATCTATTGTTCTCAGATTCTGATCCATTGCTGTAATATTCGAATCTATCGTTCTCTGGTTCTGATCCTTTGTTGTAATATTCCATTCTATCATTGTCAGAATCTGATCAATTGTTGTAGTATTCCAATCAATTGTTCTCAGATTCTGATCCATTGTTGTAATATTCCAATCTTCATTCTCAGATTCTGATCCATAGTTGTTCTATTCCAATCTATCGTTCTCAGATTCTGATCCATTGTTGTAATATTCCCATCTATTGTTTTCGGATTTTTATCCATAGTTGTAATATTCCAATCTATCGTCCTCAGATTCTGCTCCATTGTTGTAATATTCCAATCAATCTCTCTCATATTCCGATCCATTGTTGTAATATTCCAATCTATCGTTCTCAGATACTGATCAATTGTTGTAATATTCCAATCTATCCTTCTCAGATTCTGATCCATAGTTGTAATATACCAATCTATCGTTCTCAGATTCTGATCAGTTGTTTTAATATTCCAGTCTATCGATCTCAGTTTACGAGCAATTGTTGTAATATTCAAATCTATCATTCTCAGATTCTGATCCATTGTGGGAATATTCCAATCTATCGTGCTCAGATTCCGTTCCATTGTTGTAATATTCTAACCTATCATTCTCAGATTCTGATCCATTGTTGTAAATTTCCAATCTATCATTCACAGATTCTGTTCCATTGTTGTAATATTCCAATCTATTGCTCTCAGATTCTGATCCATGGTAGTAATATTCGAATCTATCGTTCTCTGATTCTGATCCATTGTTGTAATATTCCAATCTATCATTGTCAAATTCTGATCAATTGTTGTAGTATTCCAAGCTATTGTTCTCAGATTCTGATCCATTGTTGTAATATTCCAATCTATCGTTCTCAGATTCTGATCCATAGTTGTTCTATTCGAATCTATCGTTCTCAGCTTCTGATCCATTGTTGTAATATTCCCATCTATTGTTTTCAGATTTTGATCCACAGTTGTAATATTCCAATCTATCGTCCTCAGATTCTGCTCCATTGTTGTAATATTCCAATCAATCTTTCTCATATTCCGATCCATTGTTGTAATATTCCAATCTATCGTTCTCATATACTGATCCCTTGTCGTAATATTCCAATCTATCCTTCTCAGATTCTGATCCATAGTTGTAATATACCAATCTATCGTTCTCAGAATCTGATCATTTGTTGTAATATTCCAGTCTATCGATCTCAGATTCCGTGCCATTGTTGTAATATTCAAATCTATCATTCTCAGATTCTGATCCATTGTTGTAAATTTCCAATCTATCGTACTCAGATTCCAATCCATTGTTGTAATATTCCAATCTATCATTCTCATATTCAGATCCATTGTTGTAATATTCAAAGCTATCATTCTCAGATTCAGATCCATTGTTGTAAATTTCCAATTTATCGTTCTCAGATTCTGATCCAGTGTTGTAATATTCCAATCTATTGCACTCAGATTCTATCCATACTCGTAATATTGCAATCTATGTTTCACAGATTCTGTTCCATTCTTCTAATATTCCAATCTATTCTTCTCAGATTCTGATCCATTGTTGTAATATTCCAATCTATCATTGTCAGATTCTGATCAATTGTTGTAATATTACAATCTATTGTTCTTAGAATCTAATCCATAGTTGTAATATTCCAATCTGTCGTTCTCAGATTCTAATCCATAGTTGTAATATTCCAATATATTGTTCTGAGATTTTGAAACATAGTTTTAATATTCCAATCTATCGTTCTCAGATTCCAATCCAAAATTTTAACATTCCAATCGACCGTTCTCAGATTCTGATCCAAAGTTGCAGTATTCCAATCTATCGTTTTCACATTCTGATCCATTGTTGTAATATTCCAATCAATCGTTCTCAGATTCAGATCCATTGTTGTAATTTTCCAATCAATCGTTCTCAGATTCTGTTCCATTGTTGTAAATTTCCAATCTATCGTTCTCAGATTCTCATCCATTGTTGTAATATTCCAACCTATCGTTGTCAGATTCTGATCCATTTTTGCAATATTCCAATCAATCCTTTTCAGATTCTGATCCAATGTTGTAATATTCCAATCTATCGTTCTGACATTCAGATCCATTGTTGTAATATTCCAATCTATCATTCTCAGATACTGATCAATTGTTGTAACATTCCAATCTATTGTTCACAGATTCTGATACATTGTTATAATATTCCTATCTATCTTTCACAGTTTATGTTCCAGTGTTGTAATATTCCAATCTATGGTTCTCAGATTCTAATCCATAGTTGTTCTATTCAAACCAATGTTCTCAGATTCTGATCCAGTGTTGTAATATTCCAATCTATCTTTCTCTGATTCCTATCCATGGTTGTAATATTCCAATCTATCGTTCTCACATTCTGATCCATTGTTGTAATATTCCAATCTATCTTTCTCAGTTTCCTATCCATTGTTGTAATATTCCAATCTATCGTTCTCACATTCTGTTCTATTGTTCTAATATTCCAATCTATCATTCTCAAATTCTGATCCATTGTTCTAATATTCCAATCTATCCTTCTCAGATTCAGCTCCATTGTTGTAATATTCCAATCTATCCTTCTCAGATTCTGATCCATTGTTGTAATATTCCAATCTATCCATCTCACATCCTGAACCATTGTTATAATATTCCAATCTGTCATTCTCAGATTCTATTCCAGTGTTATAATATTCCAGTCTATCATTCTCAGATTCTCATCCATAGTTTTAATATTCCAATCTATCATTCTCAGATTCTGATCCATTGTTGTAATATTGCAATCTATCTTTCTCAGATTCTGATCCATTGTTGTAATATTCCAATCTTCATTCTCAGATTCTGATCCATTGTTGTAACATTCCAATCTATTGTTCTCAGATTCTGATACATTGTTATAATATTCTTATTTATGTTTCACAGATTATGTTCCAGTGTTCTAATATTCCAATCTATCATTCTCAGATTCTGATCCATTGTTATAATATAGCAATCTATCATTCTTTAAGTCTGTTAGAGTGTTGTAATATTCCAATCTATGGTTCTCAGATTCTGATCCATAGTTGTTCTATTCCAAACTATCTTTCTCAGATTCTGATCCAGTGTTGTAATATCCCAATATATCTTTCTCAGATTCCTATCCATTGTTGTAATATTCCAATCTATCGTTCTCACATTCTGTTCTATTGTTGTAATATTCCAATCTAGCGTTCTCAAATTCTGATCCATTGTTCTAACATTCCAATCTATCCTCAGATTCAGCTCCATTGTTGTAATATTCCAATCTATCTATCTCAGATTCTGATCCATTGTTGTAATATACCAATCTATCCATCTCAGCTCCTGAACAATTGTTATAATATTCCAATCTGTCATTCTGATATTCTATTCCAGTGTTATAATATTCCAGTCTATCATTCTCAGATTCTCATCCATAGTAGTAATATTCCAATCTATCATTCTCAGATTCTGATCCATTGTTGTTTTATTCCAATCTATCTTTCTCAGATTCTGATCCATTGTTGTAATATTCCAATCTATCGTTCTCAGTTTCTGATCCATAGTTTTAATATTCCAATCTATCGTTTACAGATTCCAATCCATTGTTGTAATATTCCAATCAATCGTTCTCAGATTCTAATCCACAGTTGTAATATTCCAATCTGTCGTTCTCAGATTCTAATCCATAGTTGTAATATTCCAATCTATCGTTCTGAAATTTTGAAACATAGATTTAATATGACAATCTATCGTACTCAGATTCCAATCCATTATTTTAATATTCCAATCGACCGTTCTCAGTTTCTGATCCAAAGTTGCAATATTCCAATCTATCGTTCTCACATTCTGATCCATTGTTGTAATATTCCAATCAATCTTTCTCAGATTCAGATCCATTGTTGTAATATTCCAATCTGTCGTTCTGAGATTCTAGTCCATAGTTGTAATATTCCAATATATCGTTCTGAGATTTTGAAACATAGTTTTAATATTCCAATCTATCGTTCTCAGATTCCAATCCAAAATTTTAACATTCCAATCGACCGTTCTCAATTCTGATCCAAAGTTGCAGTATTCCAATCTATCGTTTTCACATTCTGATCCATTGTGGTAATCTTCCAATCAATCGTTCTCAGATTCAGATCCATTGTTGTAATATGCCAATCTATCATTCTCAGATTCTGATCCATTGTTGTAACATTCCACTCTATTGTTCTCAGTTTCTGATACATTGTTATAATATTCTTACTTATGTTTCACAGATTATGTTCCAGTGTTGTAATATTCCAATCTATCATTCTCAGATTCTGATCCATTGTTATAATATAGCAATCTATCATTCTTAAATTCTGTTAGAGTGTTGTAATATTCCAGTCTATGGTTCTCAGATTCTGATCCATAGTTGTTCAATTCCAAACTATCTTTCTCAGATTCTGATCCAGTGTTCTAATATCCCAATCTATCTTTCTCAGATTCCTATCCATTGTTGTAATATTCCAATCTATCGTTCTCAAATTCTGTTCTATTGTTGTAATATTCCAATCTAGCGTTCTCAAATTCTGATCCATTGTTCTAATATTCCAATCTATCCTTCTCAGATTCAGCTCCATTGTTGTAATATTCCAATCTATCCTTCTCAGATTCTGATCCATTGTTGTAATATACCAATCTATCCATCTCAGCTCCTGAACAATTGTTATAATATTCCAATCTGTCATTCTGAGATTCTGTTCCAGTGTTATAATATTCCAGTCTATCATTCTCAGATTCTCATCCATAGTAGTAATATTCCAATCTATCATTCTCAGATTCTGATCCATTGTTGTTTTATTCCAATCTATCTTTCTCAGATTCTGATCCATTGTTGTAATATTCCAATCTATCGTTCTCAGTTTCAGATCCGTAGTTTTAATATTCCAATCTATCGTTTACAGATTCCAATCCATTGTCGTAATATTCCAATCAATCGTTCTCAGATTCTAATCCACAGTTGTAATATTCCAATCTGTCGTTCTCAGATTCTAATCCATAGTTGTAATATTCCAATCTATCGTTCTGAGATATTGAAACATAGATTTAATATGCCAATCTATCGTACTCAGATTCCAATCCATTATTTTAATATTCCAATCGACCGTTCTCAGTTTCTGATCCAAAGTTGCAATATTCCAATCTATCGTTCTCACATTTTGATCCATTGTTGTAAGATTCCAATCAATCTTTCTCAGATTCAGATCCATTGTTGTAATATTCCAATCTATCATTCTCAGATTCTGATCCATTGTTGTAACTTTCCAATCAATTGTTCTCAGATTCTGATACATTGTTATAATATTCCTATCTATCTTTCACAGATTATGTTCCAGTGATGTAATATTCCAATCTATCATTCTCAGATTCTGATCCATTGTTGTAAATTTCCAATTTATCGTTCTCAGATTCCGATCCATTGTTGTAATATTCCAATCTATTGCTCTCAGATTCAATCCATATTTGTAATATTCCAATCTATCATTCACAGATTCTGTTCCATTCTTCTAATATTCCAAACTATTGTTCTCAGATTCTGATCCATTGCTGTAATATTCGAATCTATCGTTCTCTGATTCTGATCCATTGTTGTAATATTCCAATCTATCATTGTCAGATTCTGATCAATTGTTGTAGTATTCCAATCTATCGTTCTCAGATTCTGATCCATTGATGTAATATTACAATCTATCGTTCTCAGATTCTGATCCATAATTGTTCTATTACAATCTATCGTTCTCAGATTCTGTTCCATTGTTCTAATATTCCAATCTATCATTGTCAGAATCTGATCAATTGTTGTAATATTACAATCTAATGTTCTTAGAATCTAATCCATAGTTGTAATATTCCAATCTGTCGTTCTCAGATTCTAATCCATAGTTGTAATATTCCAATCTATCGTTCTGAGATTTTGAAACATAGTTTTAATATTCCAATCTATCGTTCTCAGATTCCAATCCAAAATTTTAACATTCCAATCGACTGTTCTCAGATTCTGATCCAAAGTTGCAGTATTCCAATCTATCTTTTTCACATTCTGATCCATTGTTGTAATATTCCAATCAATCGTTCTCAGATTCAGATCCATTGTTGTAATTTTCCAATCAATCGTTCTCAGATTCAGATCCATTGTTGTAAGATTCCAATCTATCATTCTCAGATTCTGGTCCATTGCTGTAAATTTCCAGTCTATAGATCTCACATTCTGATCCATTGTTGAAATATTCCAATCAATCGTTCTCAGATTCTGATGCTTTGTTGTAATATTCCAATCTATCATTCTCAGATTCTGATCCATTGTTGTAAATTTCCAATCTATCGTTCTCAGATTCTCATCCATTTTAGTAATATTCCAACCTATCGTTCTCAGATTCTGATCCATTTTTGTAATATTCCAATCAATCCTTCTCAGATTCTGATCCAATGTTGTAATATTCCAATCTATCGTTCTGACATTCAGATCCATTGTTGTAATATTCCAATCTATCATTCTCAGATTCTGATCCATTGTTGTAACATTCCAATCTATTGTTCTCAGATTCTGATACATTGTTATAATATTCTTATTTATGTTTCACAGATTATGTTCCAGTGTTGTAATATTCCAATCTATCATTCTCAGATTCTGATCCATTGTTATAATATAGCAATCTATCATTCTTAAATTCTGTTAGAGTGTTGTAATATTCCAATCTATGGTTCTCAGATTCTGATCCATAGTTGTTCTATTCCGAACTATCTTTCTCAGATTCTGATCCAGTGTTGTAATATCCCAATCTATCTTTCTCAGATTCCTATCCATTGTTGCAATATTACAATCTATCATTCTCACATTCTGTTCTATTGTTGTAATATTCCAATCCAGCGTTCTCAAATTCTGATCCATTGTTCTTATATTCCAATCTATCCTTCTCAGATTCAGCTCCATTGTTGTAATATTCCAATCTATCCTTCTCAGATTCTGAGCCATTGTTGTAATATACCAATCTATCCATCTCAGCTCCTGAACAATTGATATAATATTCCAATCTGTCATTCTGAGATTCTATTCCAGTGTTATAATATTCCAGTCTATCATTCTCAGATTCTCATCCATAGTAGTAATATTCCAATCTATCATTCTCAGATTCTGATCCATTGTTGTTTTATTCCAATCTATCTTTCTCAGATTCTGATCCATTGTTGTAATATTCCATTCTATCGTTCTCAGTTTCTGATCCGTATTTTTAATATTCCAATCTATCGTTTACAGATTCCAATCCATTGTTGTAATATTCCAATCAATCGTTCTCAGATTCTACGCCACAGTTGTAATATTCCAATCTGTCGTTCTCAGATTCTAATCCATAGTTGTAATATTCCAATCTATCGTTCTGAGATTTTGAAATATAGATTTAATATGCCAATCTATCGTACTCAGATTCCAATCCATTATTTTAATATTCCAATCGACCGTTCTCAGTTTCTGATCCAAAGTTGCAATATTCCAATCTATCGTTCTCACATTCTGAGCCATTGTTGTAATATTCCAATCAATCTTTCTCAGATTCAGATCCATTGTTGTAATATTCCAATCTATCATTCTCAGATTCTGATCCATTGTTGTAACATTCCAATCAATTGTTCTCAGATTCTGATACATTGTTATACTATTCCTATCTGTCTTCCACAGATTATGTTCCAGTGATCTAATATTCCAATCTATCATTCTCAAATTCTGATCCATTGTTGTAAATTTCCAATTTATCGTTCTCAGATTCTGATCCATTGTTGTAATATTCCAATCTATTGCTATCAGATTCTATCGTTATTTGTAATATTCCAATCTATCATTCACAGATTCTGTTCCATTCTTCTAATATTCCAATCTATTGTTCTCAGATTCTGATCCATTGCTGTAATATTCGAATCTATCGTTCTCTGATTCTGATCCATTGTTGTAATATTCCAATCTATCATTGTCAGAATCTGATCAATTGTTGTAGTATTCCAATCTATTGTTCTCAGATTCTGATCCATTGTTGTTATATTCCAATCTATCTTTCTCAGATTCTGATCCATAGTTGTTCTATTCCAATCTATCGTTCTCAGATTATGATCCATTGTTGTAAAATTCCCATCTATTGTTTTCAGATTTTTATCCATAGTTGTAATATTCCAATATATCGTCCTCAGATTCTGCTCCATTGTTGTAATATTCCAATCAATCTCTCTCATATTCCGATCCATTGTTGTAATATTCCAATCTATCGTTCTCAGATACTGATCCCTTGTTGTAATATTCCAATCTATCCTTCTCAGATTCTGATCCATAGTTGTAATATACCAATCATTCGTTCTCAGATTATGATCAGTTGTTTTAATATTCCAGTCTATCGATCTCAGTTTACGAGCAATTGTTGTAATATTCAAATCTATCATTCTCAGATTCTGATCCATTGTGGGAGTATTCCAATCTATCGTGCTCAGATTCCATTCCATTGTTGTAATATTCTAACCTATCATTCTCAGATTCTGATCCATTGTTGTAAATTTCCAATTTATCGTTCTCAGATTCCGATCCATTGTTGTAATATTCCAATCTATTGCTCTCAGATTCTATCCATATTTGTAATATTCCAATCTATCATTCACAGATTCTGTTCCATTCTTCTAATATTCCAATCTATTGTTCTCAGATTCCGATCCATGGTCGTAATATTCGAATCTATCGTTCTCTGATTCTGATCCATTGTTGTAATATTCCAATCTATCATTGTCAAATTCTGATCAATTGTTGTAGTATTCCAAGCTATTGTTCTCAGATTCTGATCCATTGGTGTAATATTCCAATCTATCGTTCTCAGATTCTGATCCATAGTTGATCTATTCCAATCTATCGTTCTCAGATTCTGATCCACTGTTGTAATATACCCATCTATTGTTTTCAGATTTTGATCCATAGTTCTAATATTCCAATCTATCGTCCTCAGATTCTGCTCCATTGTTGTAATATTCAAATCAATCTTTCTCATATTCCGATCCATTGTTGCAATATTCCAATCTATCGTTCTCAGATACTGATCCCTTGTTGTAATATTCCAATCTATCCTTCTCAGATTCTGATCCATAGTTGTAATATACCAATCTATCGTTTTCAGATTCTGATCATTTGTTGTAATATTCCAGTCTATCGATCTCAGATTCCGTGCCATTGTTGTAATATTCAAATCTATCATTCTCAGATTCTGATCCATTGTTGTAAATTTCCAATCTATCGTACTCGGATTCCAATCCATTGTTGTAATATTCCAATCTATCATTCTCAGATTCAGTTCCATTGTTGTAATATTCAAAGCTTTCATTCTCAGATTCAGATCCACTGTTGTAAATTTCCAATGTATCGTTCTCAGATTCTGATCCATTGTTGTAATATTCCAATCTATCATTGTCAGATTCTGATCAATTGTTGTAATATTACAGTCTATTGTTCTTAGAATCTAATCCATAGTTGTAATATTCCAATCTGTCGTTCTCAGATTCTAATCCATAGTTGTAATATTCCAATATATCGTTCTGAGATTTTGCAACATAGTTTTAATATTCCAATCTATCGTTCTCAGATTCCAATCCAAAATTTTAACATTCCAATCGACCGTTCTCAGATTCTGATCCAAAGTTGCAGTATTCCAATCTATCGTTTTCACATTCTGATCCATTGTTGTAATATTCCAATCAATCGTTCTCAGATTCAGATCCATTGTTGTAATTTTCCAATCAATCGTTCTCAGATTCAGATCCATTGTTGTAATATTCCAATCTATCGTTCTCAGATTCTCTTCCATTGTTGTAAATTTCCAATCTATCGTTCTCACATTCTGATCCATAGTTGTTCTATTCCAATCTATTGTTCTCAGATTCTGTTCCATTGTTGTAATATTCCAATCTATCATTGTCAGATTCTCATCAATTGTTGTAATATTACAATCTAATGTTCTTAGAATCTAATCCATAGTTGTAATATTCCAATCTGTCGTTCTTAAATTTTGAAACATAGTTTTAATATTCCAATCTATCGTTCTCAGATTCCAATCCAAAATTTTAACATTCCAATCGACCGTTCTCAGATTCTGATCCAAAGTTGCAGTATTCCAATCTATCGTTTTCACATTCTGATCCATTGTTTTAATATTCCAATCAATCGTTCTCAGATTCAGATCCATTGTTGTAATTTTCCAATCAATCGTTCTCAGATTCAGATCCATTGTTGTAATATTCCAATCTATCGTTCTCAGATTCTGGTCCATTGTTGTAAATTTCCAGTCTATCGATCTCACATTCTGATCCATTGTTGAAATATTCCAATCAATCGTTCTCAGATTCTGATGCTTTGTTGTAATATTCCAATCTATCATTCTCAGATTCTGATCCATTGTTGTAAATTTCCAATCTATCGTTCTCAGATTCTCATCCATTGTTGTAATATTCCAACCTATCGTTCTCAGATTCTGATCCATTTTTGTAATATTCCAATCAATCCTTCTCAGATTCTGATCCAATGTTGTAATATTCCAATCTATCGTTCTGACATTCAGATCCATTGTTGTAATATTCCAATCTATCATTCTCCGATTCTGATCCATTGTTGTAACATTCCAATCTATTGTTCTCAGATTCTGATACATTGTTATAATATTCTTATTTATGTTTCACAGATTATGTTCCAGTGTTTTAATATTCCAATCTATCATTCTCAGGTTCTGATCCATTGTTATAATATAGCAATCTATCATTCTTAAATTCTGTTAGAGTGTTGTAATATTCCAATCTATGGTTCTCAGATTCTGATCCATAGTTGTTCTATTCCAAACTATCTTTCTCAGATTCTGATCCAGTGTTGTAATATCCCAATCTATCTTTCTCAGATTCCTATCCATTGTTGTAATATTCCAATCTATCGTTCTCACATTCTGTTCTATTGTTGTAATATTCCACTCTAGCGTTCTCAAATTCTGATCCATTGTTCTAATATTCCAATCTATCCTTCTCAGATTCAGCTCCATTGTTGTAATATTCCAATCTATCCTTCTCAGATTCTGATCCATTGTTGTAATATACCAATCTATCCATCTCAGCTCCTGAACAATTGTTATAATATTCCAATCTGTCATTCTGAGATTCTATTCCAGTGTTATAATATTCCAGTCTATCATTCTCAGATTCTCATCCATAGTAGTAATATTCCAATCTATCATTCTCAGATTCTGATCCATTGTTGTTTTATTCCAATCTATCTTTCTCAGATTCTGATCCATTGTTGTAATATTCCAATCTATCGTTCTCAGTTTCTGATCCGTAGTTTTAATATTCCAATCTATCGTTTACAGATTCCAATCCATTGTTGTAATGTTCCAATCAATCCTTCTCAGACTCTGATCCAATGTTGTAATATTCCAATCTATCGTTCTGACATTCAGATCCATTGTTGTAATATTCCAATCTATCATTCTCAGATTCTGATCCATTGTTGTAACATTCCAATCTATTGTTCTCAGATTCTGATACATTGTTATAATATTCTTATTTATGTTTCACAGATTATGTTCCAGTGTTGTAATATTCCAATCTATCATTCTCAGATTCTGATCCATTGTTATAATATAGCAATCTATCATTCTTAAATTCTGTTAGAGTGTTGTAATATTCCAATCTATGGTTCTCAGATTCTGATCCATAGTTGTTCTATTCCAAACTATCTTTCTCAGATTCTGATCCAGTGTTGTAATATCCCAATCTATCTTTCTCAGATTCCTATCCATTGTTGTAATATTCCAATCTAGCGTTCTCAAATTCTGATCCATTGTTCTAATATTCCAATCTATCCTTCTCAGATTCAGCTCCATTGTTGTAATATTCCAATCTATCCTTCTCAGATTCTGATCCATTGTTGTAATATACCAATCTATCCATCTCAGCTCCTGAACAATTGTTATAATATTCCAATCTGTCATTCTGAGATTCTATTCCAGTGTTATAATATTCCAGTCTATCATTCTCAGATTCTGATCCATAGTAGTAATATTCCAATCTATCATTCTCAGATTCTGATCCATTGTTGTTTTATTCCAATCTATCTTTCTCAGGTTCTGATCCATTGTTGTAATATTCCAATCTCTCATTCTCAGTTTCTGATCCGTAGTTTTAATATTCCAATCTATCGTTTACAGATTCCAATCCATTGTTGTAATATTCCAATCAATCGTTCTCAGATTCTAATCCACAGTTGTAATATTCCAATCTGTCGTTCTCAGATTCTAATCCATAGTTGTAATATTCCAATCTATCGTTCTGAGATTTTGAAACATAGATTTAATATGCCAATCTATCGTACTCAGATTCCAATCCATTATTTTAATATTCCAATCGACCGTTCTCAGTTTCTGATCCAAAGTTGCAATATTCCAATCTATCGTTCTCACATTCTGATCCATTGTTGTAATATTCCAATCAATCTTTCTCAGATTCAGATCCATTGTTGTAATATTCCAATCTATCAGTCTCAGATTCTGATCCATTGTTGTAACATTCCAATCAATTGTTCTCAGATTCTGATACATTGTTATAATATTCCTATCTATCTTTCACAGATTATGTTCCAGTGATGTAATATTCCAATCTATCATTCTCAGATTCTGATCCATAGTTGTTCTATTCCAAACTATCGTTCTCAGATTCTGATCCAGTGTTGTAATATTCCAATCTATCGTTCTCAGATTCTGATACATTGTTGTAATATTCCAATCTATCGTTCTCAGATTCTGATCCATTGTTGTAATATTCCAATCAATCCTTCTCATATTCTGATACATAGTTGTTCTATTCCAATCTATCGTTCTCCGATTCTGATCCATTGTTGTAATATTCCCATCCATTGTTTTCAGATTTTGATCCAAAGTTGTAATATTCCAATCTATCCTTCTCAGATTCTGCTCCATTGTTGTAATATTCCAATCAATCTTTCCCAGATTCCGATCCATTGTTGCATTATTCCAATCTATCGTTCTCAGATTCTGATCAGTTGTTTTAATATTCCATCTATCGATCTCAGATTCCGAGCAATTGTTGTAATATTCAAATCTATCATTCTCAGATTCTGATCCATTGTGGGAATATTCCAATCTATCGTGCTGAGATTCCGATCCATTGTTGTAATATTCTAATCTATCATTCTCAGATTCTGATCCATTGTTGTAAATTTCCAGTTTATCGTTCTCAGATTCCGATCCATTGTTGTAATATTCCAATCTATTGCTCTCAGATTCCATCCATATTTATAATATTCCAATCTATCATTCACAGATTCTGTTCCATTCTTCTAATATTCCAATCTATTGTTCTCAGATTCTGATCCATTGCTGTAATATTCGAATCTATCGTTCTCTGATTCTGATCCTTTGTTGTAATATTCCAATCTATCATTGTCAGAATCTGATCAATTGTTGTAGTATTCCAATCTATTGTTCTCAGATTCTGATCCATTGTTGTAATATTCCAATCTTCGTTCTCAGATTCTGATCCATAGTTGTTCTATTCCAATCTATCGTTCTCAGATTCTGATCCATTGTTGTAATATTCCCATCTATTGTTTTCAGATTTTTATCCATAGTTGTAATATTCCAATCTATCGTCCTCAGATTCTGCTCCATTGTTGTAATATTCCAATCAATCTCTCTCATATTCCGATCAATTGTTGTAATAATCCAATCTATCGTTCTCAGATACTGATCCCTTGTTGTAATATTCCAATCTATCCTTCTCAGATTCTGATCCATAGTTTTAAATACCAATCTATCGTTCTCAGATTCTGATCAGTTGTTTTAATATTCCAGTCTATCGATCTCAGTTTACGAGCAATTGTTGTAATATTCATATCTATCATTCTCAGATTCTGATCCATTGTGGGAATATTCCAATCTATCGTGCTCAGATTCCGTTCCATTGTTGTAATATTCTAACCTATCATTCTCAGATTCTGATCCATTGTTGTAAATTTCCAATCTATCGTACTCGGATTCCAATCCATTGTTGTAATATTCCAATCTATCATTCTCAGATTCAGATCCATTGTTGTAATATTCAAAGCTATCATTCTCAGATTCAGATCCACTGTTGTAAATTTCCAATGTATCGTTCTCAGATTCTGATCCATTGTTGTAATATTCCAATCTATCATTGTCAGATTCTGATCAATTGTTGTAATATTACAATCTATTGTTCTTAGAATCTAATCCATAGTTGTAATATTCCAATCTGTCGTTCTCAGATTCTAATCCATAGTTGTAATATTCCAATATATCGTTCTGAGATTTTGCAACATAGTTTTAATATTCCAATCTATCGTTCTCAGATTCCAATCCAAAATTTTAACATTCCAATCGACCGTTCTCAGATTCTGATCCAAAGTTGCAGTATTCCAATCTATCGTTTTCACATTCTGATCCATTGTTGTAATATTCCAATCAATCGTTCTCAGATTCAGATCCATTGTTGTAATTTTCCAATCAATCGTTCTCAGATTCAGATCCATTGTTGTAATATTCCAATCTATCGTTCTCAGATTCTCTTCCATTGTTGTAAATTTCCAATCTATCGTTCTCACATTCTGATCCATAGTTGTTCTATTCCAATCTATTGTTCTCAGATTCTGTTCCATTGTTGTAATATTCCAATCTATCATTGTCAGATTCTCATCAATTGTTGTAATATTACAATCTAATGTTCTTAGAATCTAATCCATAGTTGTAATATTCCAATCTGTCGTTCTCAGATTCTAATCCATAGTTGTAATATTCCAATCTATCGTTCTTAAATTTTGAAACATAGTTTTAATATTCCAATCTATCGTTCTCAGATTCCAATCCAAAATTTTAACATTCCAATCGACCGTTCTCAGATTCTGATCCAAAGTTGCAGTATTCCAATCTATCGTTTTCACATTCTGATCCATTGTTGTAATATTCCAATCAATCGTTCTCAGATTCAGATCCATTGTTGTAATTTTCCAATCAATCGTTCTCAGATTCAGATCCATTGTTGTAATATTCCAATCTATCGTTCTCAGATTCTTGTCCATTGTTGTAAATTTCCAGTCTATCGATCTCACATTCTGATCCATTGTTGAAATATTCCAATCAATCGTTCTCAGATTCTGATGCTTTGTTGTAATATTCCAATCTATCATTCTCAGATTCTGATCCATTGTTGTAAATTTCCAATCTATCGTTCTCAGATTCTCATCCATTGTTGTAATATTCCAACCTATCGTTCTCAGATTCTGATCCATTTTTGTAATATTCCAATCAATCCTTCTCAGATTCTGATCCAATGTTGTAATATTCCAATCTATCGTTCTGACATTCAGATCCATTGTTGTAATATTCCAATCTATCATTCTCCGATTCTGATCCATTGTTGTAACATTCCAATCTATTGTTCTCAGATTCTGATACATTGTTATAATATTCTTATTTATGTTTCACAGATTATGTTCCAGTGTTTTAATATTCCAATCTATCATTCTCAGGTTCTGATCCATTGTTATAATATAGCAATCTATCATTCTTAAATTCTGTTAGAGTGTTGTAATATTCCAATCTATGGTTCTCAGATTCTGATCCATAGTTGTTCTATTCCAAACTATCTTTCTCAGATTCTGATCCAGTGTTGTAATATCCCAATCTATCTTTCTCAGATTCCTATCCATTGTTGTAATATTCCAATCTATCGTTCTCACATTCTGTTCTATTGTTGTAATATTCCACTCTAGCGTTCTCAAATTCTGATCCATTGTTCTAATATTCCAATCTATCCTTCTCAGATTCAGCTCCATTGTTGTAATATTCCAATCTATCCTTCTCAGATTCTGATCCATTGTTGTAATATACCAATCTATCCATCTCAGCTCCTGAACAATTGTTATAATATTCCAATCTGTCATTCTGAGATTCTATTCCAGTGTTATAATATTCCAGTCTATCATTCTCAGATTCTCATCCATAGTAGTAATATTCCAATCTATCATTCTCAGATTCTGATCCATTGTTGTTTTATTCCAATCTATCTTTCTCAGATTCTGATCCATTGTTGTAATATTCCAATCTATCGTTCTCAGTTTCTGATCCGTAGTTTTAATATTCCAATCTATCGTTTACAGATTCCAATCCATTGTTGTAATGTTCCAATCAATCCTTCTCAGACTCTGATCCAATGTTGTAATATTCCAATCTATCGTTCTGACATTCAGATCCATTGTTGTAATATTCCAATCTATCATTCTCAGATTCTGATCCATTGTTGTAACATTCCAATCTATTGTTCTCAGATTCTGATACATTGTTATAATATTCTTATTTATGTTTCACAGATTATGTTCCAGTGTTGTAATATTCCAATCTATCATTCTCAGATTCTGATCCATTGTTATAATATAGCAATCTATCATTCTTAAATTCTGTTAGAGTGTTGTAATATTCCAATCTATGGTTCTCAGATTCTGATCCATAGTTGTTCTATTCCAAACTATCTTTCTCAGATTCTGATCCAGTGTTGTAATATCCCAATCTATCTTTCTCAGATTCCTATCCATTGTTGTAATATTCCAATCTAGCGTTCTCAAATTCTGATCCATTGTTCTAATATTCCAATCTATCCTTCTCAGATTCAGCTCCATTGTTGTAATATTCCAATCTATCCTTCTCAGATTCTGATCCATTGTTGTAATATACCAATCTATCCATCTCAGCTCCTGAACAATTGTTATAATATTCCAATCTGTCATTCTGAGATTCTATTCCAGTGTTATAATATTCCAGTCTATCATTCTCAGATTCTGATCCATAGTAGTAATATTCCAATCTATCATTCTCAGATTCTGATCCATTGTTGTTTTATTCCAATCTATCTTTCTCAGGTTCTGATCCATTGTTGTAATATTCCAATCTCTCATTCTCAGTTTCTGATCCGTAGTTTTAATATTCCAATCTATCGTTTACAGATTCCAATCCATTGTTGTAATATTCCAATCAATCGTTCTCAGATTCTAATCCACAGTTGTAATATTCCAATCTGTCGTTCTCAGATTCTAATCCATAGTTGTAATATTCCAATCTATCGTTCTGAGATTTTGAAACATAGATTTAATATGCCAATCTATCGTACTCAGATTCCAATCCATTATTTTAATATTCCAATCGACCGTTCTCAGTTTCTGATCCAAAGTTGCAATATTCCAATCTATCGTTCTCACATTCTGATCCATTGTTGTAATATTCCAATCAATCTTTCTCAGATTCAGATCCATTGTTGTAATATTCCAATCTATCAGTCTCAGATTCTGATCCATTGTTGTAACATTCCAATCAATTGTTCTCAGATTCTGATACATTGTTATAATATTCCTATCTATCTTTCACAGATTATGTTCCAGTGATGTAATATTCCAATCTATCATTCTCAGATTCTGATCCATAGTTGTTCTATTCCAAACTATCGTTCTCAGATTCTGATCCAGTGTTGTAATATTCCAATCTATCGTTCTCAGATTCTGATACATTGTTGTAATATTCCAATCTATCGTTCTCAGATTCTGATCCATTGTTGTAATATTCCAATCAATCCTTCTCATATTCTGATACATAGTTGTTCTATTCCAATCTATCGTTCTCCGATTCTGATCCATTGTTGTAATATTCCCATCCATTGTTTTCAGATTTTGATCCAAAGTTGTAATATTCCAATCTATCCTTCTCAGATTCTGCTCCATTGTTGTAATATTCCAATCAATCTTTCCCAGATTCCGATCCATTGTTGCATTATTCCAATCTATCGTTCTCAGATTCTGATCAGTTGTTTTAATATTCCATCTATCGATCTCAGATTCCGAGCAATTGTTGTAATATTCAAATCTATCATTCTCAGATTCTGATCCATTGTGGGAATATTCCAATCTATCGTGCTGAGATTCCGATCCATTGTTGTAATATTCTAATCTATCATTCTCAGATTCTGATCCATTGTTGTAAATTTCCAGTTTATCGTTCTCAGATTCCGATCCATTGTTGTAATATTCCAATCTATTGCTCTCAGATTCCATCCATATTTATAATATTCCAATCTATCATTCACAGATTCTGTTCCATTCTTCTAATATTCCAATCTATTGTTCTCAGATTCTGATCCATTGCTGTAATATTCGAATCTATCGTTCTCTGATTCTGATCCTTTGTTGTAATATTCCAATCTATCATTGTCAGAATCTGATCAATTGTTGTAGTATTCCAATCTATTGTTCTCAGATTCTGATCCATTGTTGTAATATTCCAATCTTCGTTCTCAGATTCTGATCCATAGTTGTTCTATTCCAATCTATCGTTCTCAGATTCTGATCCATTGTTGTAATATTCCCATCTATTGTTTTCAGATTTTTATCCATAGTTGTAATATTCCAATCTATCGTCCTCAGATTCTGCTCCATTGTTGTAATATTCCAATCAATCTCTCTCATATTCCGATCAATTGTTGTAATAATCCAATCTATCGTTCTCAGATACTGATCCCTTGTTGTAATATTCCAATCTATCCTTCTCAGATTCTGATCCATAGTTTTAAATACCAATCTATCGTTCTCAGATTCTGATCAGTTGTTTTAATATTCCAGTCTATCGATCTCAGTTTACGAGCAATTGTTGTAATATTCATATCTATCATTCTCAGATTCTGATCCATTGTGGGAATATTCCAATCTATCGTGCTCAGATTCCGTTCCATTGTTGTAATATTCTAACCTATCATTCTCAGATTCTGATCCATTGTTGTAAATTTCCAATCTATCATTCACAGATTCTGTTCCATTGTTGTAATATTCCAATCTATTGCTCTCAGATTCTGATCCATGGTCGTAATATTCGAATCTATCGTTCTCTGATTCTGATCCATTGTTGTAATATTCCAATCTATCATTGTCAAATTCTGATCAATTGTTGTAGTATTCCAAGCTATTGTTCTCAGATTCTGATCCATTGTTGTAATATTCCAGTCTATCGATCTCAGATTCCGTGCCATTGTTGTAATATTCAAATCTATCATTCTCAGATTCTGATCGATTGTTGTAAATTTCCAATCTATCGTACTCAGATTCCAATCCATTGTTGTAATATTCCAATCTATCATTCTCAGATTCAGATCCATTGTTGTAATATTCCAATCTATTGCTCTCAGATTCCATCCATATTTGTAATATTCCAATCTATCATTCTCAGATTCTGATCCATTGTTGTAATATCCAATCTATCGTTCTCAGATTCTGATCCATTGTTGTAATATTCCAATCTATCGTTCTCAGATTCTGATCCATTGTTGTAATATTCCAATCTATCATTCTCAGATTCTGATCCATTGTTGTAATATTCCAATCTATCGTTCTCAGATTCTGATCCATTGTTGTAATATTCCAATCTATCGTTCTCAGATTCTGATCCATTTTTGTAATATTCCAATCTATCCTTCTCAGATTCTGATCCAATGTTGTAATATTCCAATCGATCGTTCTCAGATTCTGATCCATTGTTGTAATATTCCAATCTTTCATTCTCAGATTCTGATCCAGTGTAGTAATATTCCAATCTATCGTTCTCAGATTCTGATCCATTGTTGTAATATTCCAATCTATGTTTCACAGATTATGTTCCAGTGTTTTAATATTCCAATCTATCATTCTCAGATTCTGATCCATTGTTGTAATATTCCAATCTATCGTCTCACATTCTGATCCATTGTTGTAATATTCCAATCAATCGTTCTCAGATTCAGATCCATTGTTTGTAATTTTCCAATCAATCGTTCTCAGATTCAGATCATTGTTGAAATATTCCAATCTATCGTTCTCAGATTCTCGGTCCATTGTTGTAATTTCCAGTCTATCGATCTCACATTCTGATCCATTGTTGAAATATTCCAATCAATCGTTTCAGATTCTGATGCCTTTGTTGTAATATTCAATCTATCATTCTCAGATTCTGATCCATTGTTGTAAATTTCCAATCTATCGTTCTCAGATTCTCATCATTGTTGTAATATTCCAACCTATCGTTCTCAGATTCTGATCCATTTTGTAATATTCAATCAATCCTTCTACTGATTCTGATCCAATGTTGTAATATTCCAATCTATCGTTTGACAATTTTCAGATCCATTGTTGTAATATTCCAATCTATCATTCTCCGATTCTGATCCATTGTTGTAACATTCCAAGTCTATCGATCTCAGATTCCGTGCCATTGTTGTAATATTCAAATCTATCATTCTCAGTTCTGATCCATTGTTGTAAATTTCCAATCTATCGTACTCAGATTCCAATCCATTGTTGTAATATTCCAATCTATCATTCTCAGATTCAGATCCATTGTTGTAATATTCAAAGCTACCATTCTCAGATTCAGATCCATTGTTGTAAATTTCCAATTTATCGTTCTCAGATTCTGATCCATTGTTGTAATATTCCAATCTATTGCACTCAGATTCTATCCATACTTGTAATATTGCAATCTATCTTTCACAGATTCTGTTCCATTCTTCTAATATTCCAATCTATTGTTCTCAGATTCTGATCCATTGTTTGTAATATTCCAATCTATCATTGTCAGATTCTGATCAATTGTTGTAATATTACAATCTATTGTTCTTAGAATCTAATCCATAGTTGTAATATTCCAATCTATCGTTCTCAGATTCCAATCCAAAATTTTAACATTCCAATCGACCGTTCTCAGATTCTCATCCAAAGTTGCAGTATTCCAATCTATCGTTTTCCCATTCTGATCCATTGTTGTAATATTCCAATCAATCGTTCTCAGATTCAGATCCATTGTTGTAATTTTCCAATCAATCGTTCTCAGATTCTGGTCCATTGTTGTAAATTTCCAATCTATCGTTCTCACATTCTGATCCATTGTTGTAATATTCCAATCAATCGTTCTCAGATTCTGATGCATTGTTGTAATATTCCAATCTATCATTCTCAGATTCTGATCCATTGTTGTAAATTTCCAATCTATCGTTCTCAGATTCTCATCCATTGTTGTAATATTCCAACCTATCGTTGTCAGATTCTGATCCATTTTTGCAATATTCCAATCAATCCTTTTCAGATTCTGATCCAATGTTGTAATATTCCAATCTATCGTTCAGACATTCAGATCCATTGTTGTAATATTCCAATCTATCATTCTCAGATACTGATCCATTGTTGTAACATTCCAATCTATCGTTCTCAGATTCTAATCCATAGTTGTAATATTCCAATCTATCGTTCTCAGATTTTGAAACATTGTTTAATATTCCAATCTATCGTTCTCAGATTCCAATCCATTGTTTTAATATTCCAATCTATCGTTCTCAGATTCTGATCCAAAGTTGTAATATTCCAATCTATCGTTCTCAGATTCTGATCCATTGTTGTAATATTCCAATCTATCTTTCTCAGATTCTGATCCATTGTTGTAATATTCCAATCTATCAGTCTCAGATTCTGATCCATTGTTGTAATATTCCAATCTATTGTTCTCAGATTCTGAACCATTGTTATAATATTCCAATCTATCTTTCACAGATTCTGTTCCAGTGTTGTAATATTCCAATCTATCATTCTCAGATTCTGATCCATTGTTGTAATATTCCAATCTATCGTTCTCAGATTCTGATCCATTGTTGTAATATTCCAATCTATCGTTCTCAGATTCTGATCCATTGTTGTAATATTCCAATCTATCGTTCTCAGATTCAGATCCATTGTTGTAATATTCCAATCTATCCTTCTCAGATTCTGATCCATTGTTGTAATATTCCAATCTATCGTTCTCAGATTCTGATCCATTGTTGTAATATTCCAATCTATCGTTCTCAGATTCTGATCCATTGTTGTAATATTCCAATCTATCGTTCTCAGATTCTGATCCATTGTTGTAATATTCCATCTATTGTTTTCAGATTTTGATCCAAAGTTGTAATATTCCATCTATCCTTCTCAGATTCTGCTCCATTGTTGTAATATTCCAATCAATCTTTCCCAGATTCCGATCCATTGTTGCATTATTCCAATCTATCGTTCTCAGATTCTGATCAGTTGTTTTAATATTCCATCTATCGATCTCAAGATTCCGAGCAATTGTTGTAATATTCAAATCTATCATCTCAGATTCTGATCCATTGTGTGGGAATATTCCAATCTATCGTGCTGAGATTCCGTCCATTGTTGTAATATTTCTAATCTATCATTCTCAGATTCTGATCCATTGTTGTAAATTTCCAATTTATCGTTCTCAGATTCCGATCCATTGTTGTAATATTCCAATCTATTGCTCTCAGATTCCATCCATATTTGTAATAATTCCAATCTATCATTCACAGATTCTGTTCCATTCTTCTAAGATTCCAAGTCTATTGTTCTCAGATTCTGATCCATTGCTGTAATATTCGAATCTATCGTTCTCAGATTCTGATCCTTTGTTGTAATATTCCAATCTATCGTTCTGAGATTCTGATCAATTGTTGTAATATTCCAATCTATCGTTCTCAGATTCTGATCCATTGTGGTAATATTCCAATCTATACTTCTCAGATTCTGATCCATAGTTGTAATATTCCAATCTATCGTTCTCAGATTCTGATCCATTGTTGTAATATTCCAATCTATTGTTTCAGATTTTGATCCATAGTTGTAATATTCCAATCTATCGTTCTCAGATTCTGATCCATTGTTGTAATATTCCAATCTATCTCTCAGATTCCGATCCATTGTTGTAATATTCCAATCTATCGTTCTCAGATTCTGATCCATTGTTGTAATATTCCAATCTATCCTTCTCAGATTCTGATCCATTGTTTTAAATTCCAATCTATCGTTCTCAGATTCTGATCATTGTTTTAATATTCCAATCTATCGATCTCAGATTCGATCAATTGTTGTAATATTCCAATCTATCATTCTGACATTCTTATCCATTGTTGTAATATTCCAATCTATCGTTCTCATATTCGGATCCATATTGTTGTTCTATTCCAATCTATCGTTCTCCGATTCTGATCCATTGTTGTAATAATTCCAATCCATTGTTTTCACAGATTCTGATCCAAAGTTGTAATATTCCAATCTATCCTTCTCAGATTCTGCTCCATTGTTCGTAATATTCAATCAATCTTTCCAGATTCCGATCCATTGTTGCATTATTCCAATCTATCGTTCTCAGATTCTGATCAGTTGTTTTAGATTCCATCTATCGCTCTCAGATTCGATCCATTGTTGTAATATTCAAATCTATCATCTCTAGATTCTGATCCATTGTGGGAATATTCCAATCTATCGTGCTGTAGATTCCGATCCATTGTTGTAATATTCTAATTATCATTCTCAGAGTCTGATCCATTGTTGTAAATTTCCAATATATCGTTCTCAGACTTCAGATCCATTGTTGTAATAATTCCAATCTATTGCTCTCAGATTTCCATCCATATTTGTAATATTCCAATCTATCATTCCAGATTCTGTTCCATTCTTCTATATTCCAATCTATTGTTCTCAGATTCTGATCCATTGCTGTAATATTCGAATCTATCGTTCTCTGATTCTGATCCTTTGTTGTAATATTCCAATCTATCATTGTCAGAATCTGATCAATTGTTGTAGTATTCCAATCTATTGTTCTCAGATTCTGATCCATTGTTGTAATATTCCAATCTTCGTTCTCAGATTCTGATCCATAGTTGTTCTATTCCAATCTATCGTTCTCAGATTCTGATCCATTGTTGTAATATTCCATCTAATTGTTTTCCAGGGATTTTTATCCATAGTTGTAATATTCCAATCTATCGTCCTCAGAATTCTGATCATTGTTGTAAAATTCCAATCAATCTCTCTCATATTCCGATCAATTGTTGTAATATTCCAATCTATCGTTCTCAGATACTGATCCCTTGTTGTAATATTCCAATCTATCGTTCTCAGATTCTGATCCATAGTTTTAATATTCCAATCTATCGTTCTCAGATTCTGATCATTGTTTTAATATTCCAATCTATCGTTCTCAGTTTCGATCCATTGTTGTAATATTCCAATCTATCGTTCTCAGATTCTGATCCATTGTTGTAATATTCCAATCTATCGTTCTCAGATTCTGATCCATTGTTGTAATATTCCAATCTATCGTTCTCAGATTCTGATCCATTGTTGTAATTTCCAATCTATCATTCTCAGATTCTGATCCATTGTTGTAATATTCCAATCTATTGTTCTCAGATTCTGATCCATTGTTGTAATATTCCAATCTATCGTTCTCAGATTCTGATCCATTGTTGTAATATTCCAATCTATCATTCTCAGATTCTGATCCATTGTTGTAATATTCCAATCTATCGTTCTCAGATTCTGATCCATTGTTGTAATATTCCAATCTATCGTTCTCAGATTCTGATCCATTGTTGTAATATTCCAATCTATCATTCTCAGATTCTGATCCATTGTTGTAATATTCCAATCTATCGTTCTCAGATTCTGATCCATTGTTGTAAAATTCCAAAGTATTGTTCTCAGATTCTGATCCATTTTTGAAATATCCCAAAGTATTTTTCTCAGATTCTGAACCATTGTTGTAATATTCCAATCTATTTTTCTCAGATGCTGATCCATTTATGTAATATTCCCATATATTGTTCTCAGATTCTGATCTATTTTTGTAATATTCCAATCTATCTTTCTCAGATTCTGATCCATTTTTGTCATGTACCAAAATATTTTTCTCAGATTGTGATCCATTTTTGGAATATTCCAATCTATCATTCTCAGATTCTGATCCATTGTTGTAATATTCCAATCTATCATTCTCACATTCTGATCCATTGTGGTAATATTCCAATGTCTCTTTCACAGATTCTGTTCCAGTGTTGTAATATTCCAAACTATCGTTCTGACATTCTGATCCATTGTTGTAATATTCCAATCTATCATTCTCAGATTCTGATCCATTGTTGTAATATTCCAATCGATCGTTCTCAGATTCAGATCCATTGTTGTAATATTCCAATCTTTCATTCTCAGATTCTGATCCAGTGTAGTAATATTCCAATCTATCGTTCTCAGATTCAGATCCATTGTTGTAATATTCCAATCTATCGTTCTCAGATTCTGATCTTTTGTTGTAATATTCCAATCTATCATTCTCAGATTCTGATCCATTGTTGTAAATTCCAATCTATCGTTCTCAGATTCTCATCCATTGTTGTAATATTCCAATCTATCGTTCTCAGATTCTGATCCATTGTTGTAATATTCCAATCAATCCTTCTCAGATTCTGATCCAATGTTGTAATATTCCAATCTATCGTTCAGACATTCAGATCCATTGTTGTAATATTCCAATCTATCATTCTCAGATTCTGATCCATTGTTGCAATATTCCAATCTATTGTTCTCAGATTCTGAACCATTGTTATAATATTCCAATCTATCTTTCACAGATTCTGTTCCAGTGTTGTAATATTCCAATCTATCATTCTCAGATTCTGATCCATTTGTAATATTCCAATCTATCGTTCTCAGATTCTGATCCATTGTTGTAATATTCCAATCTATCTTCTCAGATTCTGATCCATTGTTGTAATATTCCAATCTATCGTTCTCAGATTCTGATCCATTGTTGTAATATTCCAATCTATCTTTCTCAGATTCCTATCCATTGTTGTAATATTCCAATCTATCGTTCTCAGATTCTGTTCCATTCTTCTAATATTCAAATCTATTGTTCTCAGAATCTGATCCATTGTTGTAATATTCCAATCTATCCTTCTCAGATTCTGATCCATTGTTGTAATATTCCAATCTATCGTTCTCAGATTCTGATCCATTGTTGTAATATTCCAATCTATCATCTCAGATTCTGACCATTGTTATAATATTCCAATCTATCATTCTCAGATTCTGATCCATTGTTGTAATATTCCAATCTATCATCTCAGATTCTATCCATTGTTGTTTATTCCAATCTTCTTTCTCTAAGGTTCTGATCCATTGTTTGTAATATTCCAATCTCTCTTTCTCAGTTTTCTGATCCGTAGTTTTAATATTCCAATCTATCGTTACAGATTCCAATCCAATGTTTGTAATATTCCAATCAATCGTTCTCAGATTCTAATCCACAGTTGTAATATTCCAATCTGGCGTCTCAGATTCTAATCCATAGTTGTAATATTCCAATCTATCGTTCTGAGATTTTGAAACATAGATTTAATATGCCTATCTATCGTAGTCAGATTCCAATCCATTATTTTAATATTCCAATCGAACCGTTCTCAGTTTCTGTCCAAAGTTGCAATATTCCAATCTATCGTTCTCACATTCTGATCCATTGTTGTAATATTTCCAATCAATCTTTCTCAGATCATCCATGTTGTAATATTCCAATCTATCAGTCTCAGATTCTGATGCATTGTTGTAACATTCCAATCTATTGCTGTCAGATTCTGATCCATTGTTGTAATATTCCAATCTATTGTTGTCAGATTCTGATCCATTGTTGTAATATTCCAATCTATCATTCTCAGATTCTGATCCATAGTGTTGTAATATTCCAATCTATCGTTCTCAGATTCTGATCCATTGTTGTAATATTCCAATCTATCGTTCTCAGATTCTGATCCATTGTTGTAATATTCCAATCTATCGTTCTCAGATTCTGATCCATTGTTGTAATATTCCAATCAATCCTTCTCAGATTCTGATCCATTGTTGTAAAATTCCAATCTATCGTTCTGACATTCTGATCCATTGTTGTAATATTCCAATCTATCGTTCTCAGATTCTGATCCATAGTTGTTCTATTCCAATCTATCGTTCTCAGATTCTGATCCATTGTTGTAATATTCCAATCTATTGTTTTCAGATTTTGATCCATAGTTGTAATATTCCAATCTATCCTTCTCAGATTCTGATCCATTGTTGTAAAATTTCCAATCAATCTTTCCCAGATTCCGATCCATTGTTGCATTATTCCAATCTATCGTTCTCAGTATTCTGATCAGTTGTTTTAATATTCCATCTATCGATCTCAGATTCCGAGCAATTGTTGTAATATTCAAATCTATCATTCTCAGATTCTGATCCATGTTGGGAATATTCCAATCTACTCGTGCTGAGATTCCGATCCATTGTTGTAATATTCTAATCTATCATTCTCAGATTCTGATCCATTGTTGTAAATTTCCAATTTATCGTTCTCAGATTCCGATCCATTGTTGTAATATTCCAATCTATTGCTCTCAGATTCCATCCATATTTGTAATATTCCAATCTATCATTCACAGATTCTGTTCCATTCTTCTAATATTCCAATCTTATTGTTCTCAGATTCTGATCCATTGCTGTAATATTCGAATCTATCGTTCTCTGATTCTGATCCTTTGTTGTAATATTCCAATCTATCATTGTCAGGAATCTGATCAATTGTTGTAGTATTCCAATCTATTGTTCTCAGATTCTGATCCATTGTTGTAATATTCCAATCTATCGTTCTCAGATTCTGATCCATAGTTGTTCTATTCCAATCTATCGTTCTCAGATTCTGATCCATTGTTGTAATATTCCCATCTATTGTTTTCAGATTTTTATCCATAGTTGTAATATTCCAATCTATCGTCCTCAGATTCTGATCCATTGTTGTAATATTCCAATCAATCTCTCTCATATTCCGATCCATTGTTGTAATATTCCAATCTATCGTTCTCAGATACTGATCCCTTGTTGTAATATTCCAATCTATCCTTCTCAGATTCTGATCCATAGTTTTAAATACCAATCTATCGTTCTCAGATTCTGATCATTGTTTTAATATTCCAGTCTATCGATCTCAGTTTCGAGCAATTGTTGTAATATTCAAATCTATCATTCTCAGATTCTGATCCATTGTTGTAATATTCCAATCTATCGTTCTCAGATTCCGTCCATTGTTGTAATATTCCAATCTATCATTCTCAGATTCTGATCCATTGTTGTAAATTCCAATCTATCATTCTCAGATTCTGATCCATTGTTGTAATATTCCAATCTATTGTTCTCAGATTCTGATCCATTGTTGTAATATTCCAATCTATCGTTCTCAGATTCTGATCCATTGTTGTAATATTCCAATCTATCATTGTCAAATTCTGATCAATTGTTGTAATATTCCAATCTATTGTTCTCAGATTCTGATCCATTGTTGTAATATTCCAATCTATCGTTCTCAGATTCCGTCCATTGTTGTAATATTCCAATCTATCATTCTCAGATTCTGATCCATTGTTGTAAATTTCCAATCTATCGTTCTCAGATTCCAATCCATTGTTGTAATATTCCAATCTATCGTTCTCAGAGTCTGATCCATTGTTGTAACATTCCAATCTATCGTTCTCAGATTCTGATCCATTGCTGTAAAATTCCAAACTACGGTTCTCAGATTCTGATCCATTTTTGAATTATTCCAATCTATTGTTCTCAGATTCTGATCCATTGTTGTAATATTCCAATCTATCGTTCTGAGATTCTGATCCATTGTTGTAATATTCCAATCTATCGTTCTCAGATTCTGATCAATTGTTGTATTATTCCAATCTATCATTCTCAGATTCTGATCCATTGTTGTAATATTCCAATCTATCGTTCTCAGATTCTGATCCATTGTTGTAATATTCCAATCTATCGTTCTCAGATTCCAATCCATTGTTTTAATATTCCAATCTATCGTTCTCAGATTCTGATCCATTGTTGTAATATTCCAATCTATCGTTTTCAGATTCTGATCCATTGTTGTAATATTCCAATCTATCGTTCTCAGATTCAGAACCATTGTTGTAATATTCCAATCTATCGTTCTCACATTCTGATCCATTGTTGTAAATTTCCAATCTATCGTTCTCAGATTCTGATCCATTGTTGTAATATTCCAATCTATCGTTCTCAGATTCTGATCCATTGTTGTAATATTCCAATCTATCATTCTCAGATTCTGATCCATTGTTATAATATAGCAATCTATCATTCTTAAATTCTGTTAGAGTGTTGTAATATTCCAATCTATGGTTCTCAGATTCTGATCCATAGTTGTTCTATTCCAATCTATGTTCTCAGATTCTGATCCAGTGTTGTAATATCCCAATCTATCTTTCTCAGATTCTATCCATTGTTGTAATATTCCAATCTATCGTTCTCACATTCTGATCCATTGTTGTAATATTCCAATCTATCGTTCTCAAATTCTGATCCATTGTTGTAATATTCCAATCTATCCTTCTCAGATTCTGATCCATTGTTGTAATATTCCAATCTATCCTTCTCAGATTCTGATCCATTGTTGTAATATTCCAATCTATCCATCTCAGATCCTGATCAATTGTTGTAATATTCCAATCTATCATTCTCAGATTCTATTCCAGTGTTATAATATTCCAATCTATCATTCTCAGATTCTCATCCATTGTTGTAATATTCCAATCTATCATTCTCAGATTCTGATCCATTGTTGTAATATTCCAATCTATCTTTCTCAGATTCTGATCCATTGTTGTAATATTCCAATCTATCGTTCTCAGATTCTGATCCATTTTTAATATTCCAATCTATCGTTTCAGATTCTGAATCCATTGTTGTAATATTCCAATCTATCGTTCTCAGATTCTAATCCATTGTTGTAATATTCCAATCTATCGTTCTCAGATTTTGAAACATAGTTTAATATTCCAATCTATCGTACTCAGATTCCAATCCATTTTTAATATTCCAATCGACGTTCTCAGTTTCTGATCCAAAGTTGCAATATTCCAATCTATCGTTCTCACATTCTGATCCATTGTTGTAATATTCCAATCAATCGTTCTCAGATTCAGATCCATTGTTGTAATATTCCAATCTATCATTCTCAGATTCTGATCCATTGTTGTAATATTCCAATCTATTGTTCTCAGATTCTGATCCAAAGTTGTACTATTCCAATCTATCGTTCTCAGATTCTGATCCATTGTTGTAATATTCCAATCTATCATTCTCAGATTCTGATCCATTGTTTAATATTCCAATCTATCGTTCTCAGATTCCAATCCATTGTTTTAATATTCCAATCTATCGTTCTCAGATTCTGATCCATTGTTGTAATATTCCAATCTATCGTTTTCAGATTCTGATCCATTGTTGTAATATTCCAATCTATCGTTCTCAGATTCAGATCCATTGTTGTAATATTCCAATCTATCGTTCTCAGATTCAGATCCATTGTTGTAATATTCCAATCTATCGTTCTCAGATTCTGATCCATTGTTGTAAATTTCCAATCTATCGTTCTCAGATTCTGATCCATAGTTGTTCTATTCCAATCTATCGTTCTCAGATTCTGTTCCATTGTTGTAATATTCCAATCTATCATTGTCAGATTCTGATCAATTGTTGTAATATTACAATCTAATGTTCTTAGAATCTAATCCATAGTTGTAATATTCCAATCTATCGTTCTCAGATTCTAATCCATAGTTGTAATATTCCAATCTATCGTTCTCAGATTTTGAAACATAGTTTAATATTCCAATCTATCGTTCTCAGATTCCAATCCAAAATTTTAACATTCCAATCGATCCGTTCTCAGATTCTGATCCAAAGTTGCAGTATTCCAATCTATCGTTTTCACATTCTGATCCATTGTTGTAATTTTCCAATCAATCGTTCTCAGATTCAGATCCATTGTTGTAATATTCCAATCTATCGTTCTCAGATTCTGATCCATTGTTGTAAATTTCCAATCTATCGATCTCACATTCTGATCCATTGTTGAAATATTCCAATCAATCGTTCTCAGATTCTGATGCTTTGTTGTAATATTCCAATCTATCATTCTCAGATTCTGATCCATTGTTGTAAATTTCCAATCTATCGTTCTCAGATTCTCATCCATTGTTGTAATATTCCAACCTATCGTTCTCAGATTCTGATCCATTTTTGTAATATTCCAATCAATCCTTCTCAGATTCTGATCCAATGTTGTAATATTCCAATCTATCGTTCTGACATTCAGATCCATTGTTGTAATATTCCAATCTATCATTCTCAGATTCTGATCCATTGTTGTAACATTCCAATCTATTGTTCTCAGATTCTGATACATTGTTATAATATTCTTATTTATGTTTCACAGATTATGTTCCAGTGTTGTAATATTCCAATCTATCATTCTCAGATTCTGATCCATTGTTATAATATAGCAATCTATCATTCTTAAATTCTGTTAGAGTGTTGTAATATTCCAATCTATGGTTCTCAGATTCTGATCCATAGTTGTTCTATTCCAAACTATCTTTCTCAGATTCTGATCCAGTGTTGTAATATCCCAATCTATCTTTCTCAGATTCCTATCCATTGTTGTAATATTCCAATCTATCGTTCTCACATTCTGTTCTATTGTTGTAATATTCCAGTCTATCGTTCTCAAATTCTGATCCATTGTTCTAATATTCCAATCTATCCTTCTCAGATTCAGCTCCATTGTTGTAATATTCCAATCTATCCTTCTCAGATTCTGATCCATTGTTGTAATATTCCAATCTATCCATCTCAGATCCTGAACAATTGTTATAATATTCCAATCTGTCATTCTCAGATTCTATTCCAGTGTTATAATATTCCAATCTATCATTCTCAGATTCTCATCCATAGTTGTAATATTCCAATCTATCATTCTCAGATTCTGATCCATTGTTGTTTTATTCCAATCTATCTTTCTCAGATTCTGATCCATTGTTGTAATATTCCAATCTATCGTTCTCAGTTTCTGATCCGTAGTTTTAATATTCCAATCTATCGTTTACAGATTCCAATCCATTGTTGTAATATTCCAATCAATCGTTCTCAGATTCTAATCCATTGTTGTAATATTCCAATCTATCGTTCTCAGATTCTAATCCATTGTTGTAATATTCCAATCTATCGTTCTCAGATTTGAAACATAGTTTAATATTCCAATCTATCGTTCTCAGATTCCAATCCATTGTTTTAATATTCCAATCTATCGTTCTCAGATTCTGATCCAAAGTTGTAATATTCCAATCTATCATTCTCAGATTCTGATCCATTGTTGTAATATTCCAATCAATTGTTCTCAGATTCTGATCCATTGTTGTAATATTCCAATCTATCTTTCTCAGATTCTGATCCATTGTTGTAATATTCCAATCTATCATTCTCAGATTCTGATCCATTGTTGTAATATTCCAATCTATCGTTCTCAGATTCTGATCCATTGTTGTAATATTCCAATCTATCTTTCTCAGATTCTATCCATTGTTGTAATATTCCAATCTATCGTTCTCAGATTCTGATCCATTGTTGTAATATTCCAATCTATCGTTCTCAGATTCTGATCCATTGTTGTAATATTCCAATCTATCGTTCTCAGAAGCTGATCCATTTTTGCAATAGTCCAATCAATCCTTCTCAGATTCTGATCAATTGTTGTAATATTCCAATCTATCGTTCTCAGATTCTGATCCATTGTTGTAATATTCCAATCTATCGTTCTCAGATTCTGATCCATAGTTGTTCTATTCCAATCTATCGTTCTCAGATTCTGATCCATTGTTGTAATATTCCTATCTATTGTTTTCAGATTTTGATCCATAGTTGTAATATTCCAATCTATCGTTCTCAGATTCTGATCCATTGTTGTAATATTCCAATCTATCTTTCCAGATTCCGATCCATTGTTGTTATTCCAATCTATCGTTCTCAGATTCTGATCAGTTGTTTTAATATTCCAATCTATCGATCTCAGATTCTGATCAATTGTTGTAATATTCAAATCTATCATTCTCAGATTCTGATCCATTGTGGAATATTCCAATCTATCGTGCTCAGATTCCGATCCATTGTTGTAATATTCTAATCTATCATTCTCAGATTCTGATCCATTGTTGTAAATTTCCAATTTATCGTTCTCAGATTCCGATCCATTGTTGTAATATTCCAATCTATTGCTCTCAGATTCTATCCATATTTGTAATATTCCAATCTATCATTCACAGATTCTGTTCCATTCTTCTAATATTCCAATCTATTGTTCTCAGATTCTGATCCATTGTTGTAATATTCGAATCTATCGTTCTCTGATTCTGATCCATTGTTGTAATATTCCAATCTATCATTGTCAGATTCTGATCAATTGTTGTAATATTCCAATCTATTGTTCTCAGATTCTGATCCATTGTTGTAATATTCCAATCTATCGTTCTCAGATTCTGATCCATAGTTGTTCTATTCCAATCTATCGTTCTCAGATTCTGATCCATTGTTGTAATATTCCCATCTATTGTTTTCAGATTTTGATCCATAGTTGTAATATTCCAATCTATCGTCCTCAGATTCTGATCCATTGTTGTAATATTCCAATCAATCTCTCTCAGATTCCGATCCATTGTTGTAATATTCCAATCTATCGTTCTCAGATTCTGATCCCTTGTTGTAATATTCCAATCTATCCTTCTCAGATTCTGATCCATAGTTTTAAATACCAATCTATCGTTCTCAGATTCTGATCATTGTTTTAATATTCCAATCTATCGATCTCAGATTCGAGCAATTGTTGTAATATTCAAATCTATCATTCTCAGATTCTGATCCATTGTGGTAATATTCCAATCTATCGTTCTCAGATTCCGATCCATTGTTGTAATATTCCAATCTATCATTCTCAGATTCTGATCCATTGTTGTAAATTTCCAATCTATCATTCTCAGATTCTGATCCATTGTTGTAATATTCCAATCTATTGTTCTCAGATTCTGATCCATTGTTGTAATATTCCAATCTATCGTTCTCAGATTCTGATCCATTGTTGTAATATTCCAATCTATCATTCTCAAATTCTGATCCATTGTTGTAATATTCCAATCTATCGTTCTCAGATTCTGATCCATTGTTGTAATATTCCAATCTATCGTTCTCAGATTCTGATCCAGTGTTGTAATATTCCAATCTATTGCACTCAGATTCTGATCCATTGTTGTAAATTTCCAATCTATCGTTCTCAGATTCCAATCCATTGTTGTAATATTCCAATCTATCGTTCTCAGATTCTGATCCATTGTTGTAATATTCCAATCTATCGTTCTCAGATTCTGATCCATTGTTGTAATTTCCAATCTATCGTTCTCAGATTCTGATCCATTGTTGTAATATTCCAATCTATTGTTCTCAGATTCTATCCATTGTTGTAATATTCCAATCTATCTTCTCAGATTCTGATCCATTGTTGTAATATTCCAATCTATCGTTCTCAGATTCTGATCCATTGTTGTAATATTCCAATCTATCATTCTCAGATTCTGATCCATTGTTGTAATATTCCAATCTATCGTTCTCAGATTCTGATCCATTGTTGTAATATTCCAATCTATCGTTCTCAGATTCCAATCCATTGTTTAAATATTCCAATCTATCGTTCTCAGATTCTGATCCATTGTTGTAATATTCCAATCTATCGTTCTCAGATTCTGATCCATTGTTGTAATATTCCAATCTATCGTTCTCAGATTCTGATCCATTGTTGTAATATTCCAATCTATCGTTCTCAGATTCTGATCCATTGTTGTAAATTTTCCAATCTATCGTTCTCAGATTCTGATCCATTGTTGTAATATTCCAATCTATCGTTCTCAGATTCTGATCCATTGTTGTAATATTCCAATCTATCATTCTCAGATTCTGATCCATTGTTGTAATATAGCAATCTATCATTCTTAAATTCTGTTAGAGTGTTGTAATATTCCAATCTATGTTCTCAGATTCTGATCCATAGTTGTTCTATTCCAATCTATGTTTCTCAGATTCTGATCCAGTGTTGTAATATCCCAATCTATCTTCTCAGATTCTATCCATTGTTGTAATATTCCAATCTATCGTTCTCACATTCTGTTCCATTGTTGTAATATTCCAATCTATCGTTCTCAAATTCTGATCCATTGTTGTAATATTCCAATCTATCCTTCTCAGATTCAGCTCCATTGTTGTAATATTCCAATCTATCCTTCTCAGATTCTGATCCATTGTTGTAATATTCCAATCTATCCATCTCAGATCCTGATCAATTGTTATAATATTCCAATCTATCATTCTGAGATTCTATTCCAGTGTTATAATATTCCAATCTATCATTCTCAGATTCTCATCCATAGTTGTAATATTCCAATCTATCATTCTCAGATTCTGATCCATTGTTGTTTTATTCCAATCTATCTTTCTCAGATTCTGATCCATTGTTGTAATATTCCAATCTATCGTTCTCAGATTCTGATCCATAGTTTTAATATTCCAATCTATCGTTTCAGATTCCAATCCATTGTTGTAATATTCCAATCTATCGTTCTCAGATTCTAATCCATTGTTGTAATATTCCAATCTATCGTTCTGAGATTTTGAAACATAGTTTAATATTCCAATCTATCGTACTCAGATTCCAATCCATTATTTTAATATTCCAATCGACCGTTCTCAGTTTCTGATCCAAAGTTGCAATATTCCAATCTATCGTTCTCACATTCTGATCCATTGTTGTAATATTCCAATCAATCTTTCTCAGATTCAGATCCATTGTTGTAATATTCCAATCTATCATTCTCAGATTCTGATCCATTGTTGTAATATTCCAATCTATTGTTCTCAGATTCTAATCCATTGTTGTAATATTCCAATCTATCGTTCTCACATTCTAATCCATAGTTGTAATATTCCAATCTATCATTCTGAGATTTTGAAACATAGTTTTAATATTCCAATCTATCGTTCTCAGATTCCAATCCAAAATTTTAATATTCCAATCTACCGTTCTCAGATTCTGATCCACAGTTGTAATATTCCAATCTATCGTTTTCACATTCTGATCCATTGTTGTAATATTCCAATCTATCGTTCTCAGATTCAGATCCATTGTTGTAATTTTCCAATCTATCGTTCTCAGATTCTGATCCATTGTTGTAATATTCCAATCTATCGTTCTCAGATTCTCTTCCATTGTTGTAAATTTCCAATCTATCGTTCTCAGATTCTGATCCATAGTTGTTCTATTCCAATCTATCGTTCTCAGATTCTGTTCCATTGTTGTAATATTCCAATCTATCATTGTCAGATTCTGATCAATTGTTGTAATATTACAATCTATGTTCTAGAATCTAATCCATAGTTGTAATATTCCAATCTGTCGTTCTCAGATTCTAATCCATAGTTGTAATATTCCAATCTATCGTTCTGAGATTTTGAAACATAGTTTTAATATTCCAATCTATCGTTCTCAGATTCCAATCCAAAATTTTAACATTCCAATCGACCGTTCTCAGATTCTGATCCAAAGTTGCAGTATTCCAATCTATTGTTTTCACATTCTGATCCATTGTTGTAATTTTCCAATCAATCTTTCTCAGATTCAGATCCATTGTTGTAATATTCCAATCTATCGTTCTCAGATTCTGATCCATTGTTGTAAATTTCCAGTCTATCGATCTCACATTCTGATCCATTGTTGAAATATTCCAATCAATCGTTCTCAGATTCTGATGCTTTGTTGTAATATTCCAATCTATCATTCTCAGATTCTGATCCATTGTTGTAAATTTCCAATCTATCGTTCTCAGATTCTCATCCATTGTTGTAATATTCCAACCTATCGTTCTCAGATTCTGATCCATTTTTGTAATATTCCAATCAATCCTTCTCAGATTCTGATCCAATGTTGTAATATTCCAATCTATCGTTCTGACATTCAGATCCATTGTTGTAATATTCCAATCTATCATTCTCAGATTCTGATCCATTGTTGTAACATTCCAATCTATTGTTCTCAGATTCTGATACATTGTAATAATATTCTTATTTATGTTTCACAGATTATGTTCCAGTGTTGTAATATTCCAATCTATCATTCTCAGATTCTGATCCATTGTTATAATATAGCAATCTATCATTCTTAAATTCTGTTAGAGTGTTGTAATATTCCAATCTATGGTTCTCAGATTCTGATCCATAGTTGTTCTATTCCAAACTATCTTTCTCAGATTCTGATCCAGTGTTGTAATATCCCAATCTATCTTTCTCAGATTCCTATCCATTGTTGTAATATTCCAATCTATCGTTCTCACATTCTGTTCTATTGTTGTAATATTCCAATCTAGCGTTCTCAAATTCTGATCCATTGTTCTAATATTCCAATCTATCCTTCTCAGATTCAGCTCCATTGTTGTAATATTCCAATCTATCCTTCTCAGATTCTGATCCATTGTTGTAATATACCAATCTATCCATCTCAGCTCCTGAACAATTGTTATAATATTCCAATCTGTCATTCTGAGATTCTATTCCAGTGTTATAATATTCCAGTCTATCATTCTCAGATTCTCATCCATAGTAGTAATATTCCAATCTATCATTCTCAGATTCTGATCCATTGTTGTTTTATTCCAATCTATCTTTCTCAGATTCTGATCCATTGTTGTAATATTCCAATCTATCGTTCTCAGTTTCTGATCCGTAGTTTTAATATTCCAATCTATCGTTTACAGATTCCAATCCATTGTTGTAATATTCCAATCAATCGTTCTCAGATTCTAATCCACAGTTGTAATATTCCAATCTGTCGTTCTCAGATTCTAATCCATAGTTGTAATATTCCAATCTATCGTTCTGAGATTTTGAAACATAGATTTAATATGCCAATCTATCGTACTCAGATTCCAATCCATTATTTTAATATTCCAATCGACCGTTCTCAGTTTCTGATCCAAAGTTGCAATATTCCAATCTATCATTCTCAGATTCTGATCCATTGTTGTAATATTCCAATCAATTGTTCTCAGATTCTGATCCATTGTTGTAATATTCCAATCTATCTTTCTCAGATTATCCATGTTGTAATATTCCAATCTATCATTCTCAGATTCTGATCCATAGTTGTTCTATTCCAATCTATCGTTCTCAGATTCTGATCCAGTGTTGTAATATTCCAATCTAACTTTCTCAGATTCTATCCATTGTTGTAATATTCAAATCTATCGTTCTCAGATTCTGATCCATTGTTGTAATATTCCAATCTATCGTTCTCAGATTCTGATCCATTGTTGTAATATTCCAATCTATCGTTCTCAGATTCTGATCCATTGTTGTAATATTCCAATCTATCCTTCTCAGTTTCTGATCCATTGTTGTAAATTCCAATCTATCGTTCTGACATTCTGATCCATTGTTGTAATATTCCAATCTATCGTTCTCAGATTCTGATCCATAGTTGTTCTATTCCAATCTATCGTTCTCAGATTCTGATCCATTGTTGTAATATTCCCATCTATTGTTTTCAGATTTTGATCCAAAGTTGTAATATTCCAATCTATCCTTCTCAGATTCTGCTCCATTGTTGTAATATTCCAATCAATCTTTCCCAGATTCCGATCCATTGTTGTATTATTCCAATCTATCGTTCTCAGATTCTGATCAGTTGTTTTAATATTCCAGTCTATCGATCTCAGATTCCGAGCAATTGTTGTAATATTCAAATCTATCATTCTCAGATTCTGATCCATTGTGGGAATATTCCAATCTATCGTGCTCAGATTCCGATCCATTGTTGTAATATTCTAATCTATCATTCTCAGATTCTGATCCATTGTTGTAAATTTCCAATTTATCGTTCTCAGATTCCGATCCATTGTTGTAATATTCCAATCTATTGCTCTCAGATTCTATCCATATTTGTAATATTCCAATCTATCATTCACAGATTCTGTTCCATTCTTCTAATATTCCAATCTATTGTTCTCAGATTCTGATCCATTGTTGTAATATTCGAATCTATCGTTCTCTGATTCTGATCCATTGTTGTAATATTCCAATCTATCATTGTCAGATTCTGATCAATTGTTGTTATTCCAATCTATTGTTCTCAGATTCTGATCCATTGTTGTAATATTCCAATCTTCGTTCTCAGATTCTGATCCATAGTTGTTCTATTCCAATCTATCGTTCTCAGATTCTGATCCATTGTTGTAATATTCCCATCTATTGTTTTCAGATTTTTATCCATAGTTGTAATATTCCAATCTATCGTCCTCAGATTCTGCTCCATTGTTGTAATATTCCAATCAATCTCTCTCATATTCCGATCCATTGTTGTAATATTCCAATCTATCGTTCTCAGATACTGATCCCTTGTTGTAATATTCCAATCTATCCTTCTCAGATTCTGATCCATAGTTTTAATATACCAATCTATCGTTCTCAGATTCTGATCATTGTTTTAATATTCCAGTCTATCGATCTCAGTTTCGAGCAATTGTTGTAATATTCAAATCTATCATTCTCAGATTCTGATCCATTGTGGGAATATTCCAATCTATCGTGCTCAGATTCCGTTCCATTGTTGTAATATTCCAATCTATCATTCTCAGATTCTGATCCATTGTTGTAAATTTCCAATCTATCATTCACAGATTCTGTTCCATTGTTGTAATATTCCAATCTATTGTTCTCAGATTCTGATCCATTGTTGTAATATTCCAATCTATCGTTCTCAGATTCTGATCCATTGTTGTAATATTCCAATCTATCATTGTCAAATTCTGATCAATTGTTGTAATATTCCAATCTATTGTTCTCAGATTCTGATCCATTGTTGTAATATTCCAATCTATCGTTCTCAGATTCTGATCCATAGTTGTTCTATTCCAATCTATCGTTCTCAGATTCTGATCCATTGTTGTAATATTCCCATCTATTGTTTCAGATTTTTATCCATAGTTGTAATATTCCAATCTATCGTCCTCAGATTCTGATCCATTGTTGTAATATTCCAATCAATCTTTCTCAGATTCCGATCCATTGTTGTAATATTCCAATCTATCGTTCTCAGATTCTGATCCATTGTTGTAATATTCCAATCTATCCTTCTCAGATTCTGATCCATTGTTGTAATATTCCAATCTATCGTTCTCAGATTCTGATCATTGTTGTAATATTCCAATCTATCGATCTCAGATTCCGTGCCATTGTTGTAATATTCAAATCTATCATTCTCAGATTCTGATCCATTGTTGTAAATTTCCAATCTATCGTACTCAGATTCCAATCCATTGTTGTAATATTCCAATCTATCATTCTCAGATTCTGATCCATTGTTGTAATATTCAAATCTATCATTCTCAGATTCTGATCCATTGTTGTAAATTTCCAATTTATCGTTCTCAGATTCTGATCCATTGTTGTAATATTCCAATCTATTGCACTCAGATTCTATCCATTGTTGTAATATTCCAATCTATCTTTCTCAGATTCTGTTCCATTGTTGTAATATTCCAATCTATTGTTCTCAGATTCTGATCCATTGTTGTAATATTCCAATCTATCATTCTCAGATTCTGATCAATTGTTGTAATATTCCAATCTATTGTTCTTAGAATCTAATCCATAGTTGTAATATTCCAATCTATCGTTCTCAGATTCCAATCCATAGTTGTAATATTCCAATCTATCGTTCTGAGATTTTGAAACATAGTTTTAATATTCCAATCTATCGTTCTCAGATTCCAATCCAAAATTTTAATATTCCAATCTACCGTTCTCAGATTCTGATCCAAGTTGCAATATTCCAATCTATCATTTTCACATTCTGATCCATTGTTGTAATATTCCAATCAATCGTTCTCAGATTCAGATCCATTGTTGTAATTTCCAATCAATCGTTCTCAGATTCTGATCCATTGTTGTAATATTCCAATCTATCGTTCTCAGATTCTGATCCATTGTTGTAATATTCCAATCTATCGTTCTCAGATTCTGATCCATTGTTGTAATATTCCAATCTATCATTCTCAGATTCTGATCCATTGTCGTAAATTTCCAATCTATCGTTCTCAGATTCTGATCCATTGTTGTAATATTCCAATCTATCGTTCTCAGATTCTGATCCATTTTTGTAATATTCCAATCTATCCTTCTCAGATTCTGATCCAATGTTGTAATATTCCAATCTATCGTTCTCATTCTGATCCATTGTTGTAATATTCCAATCTATCGTTCTCAGATTCTGATCCATTGTTGTAATATTCCAATCTATCGTTCTCAGATTCTGATCCATTGTTATAATATTCCAATCTATCTTTCACAGTTTCTGTTCCATTGTTGTAATATTCCAATCTATCGTTCTCAGATTCTGATCCATAGTTGTTCTATTCCAATCTATCGTTCTCAGAATCTGATTCATTGTTGTAATATTCCAATCAATCTTTCTCAGATTCCTATCCATTGTTGTAATATTCCAATCTATCGTTCTCAGATTCTGATCCATTGTTGTAATATTCCAATCTATCTTTCTCAGATTCTATCCATTGTTGTAATATTCCAATCTATCATTCTCAGATTCTGATCCATTGTTGTAATATTCCAATCTATCGTTCTCAGATTCTGATCCATTGTTGTAATATTCCAATCTATTTTCTCAGATTCTGATCCATTTTAATATTCCAATCTATTGTTTAGAGATTCCAATCCATTGTTGTAATATTCCAATCTATCGTTCTCAGATTCTAATCCATTGTTGTTATATTCCAATCTATCGTTCTCAGATTTTGATCCATTGTTTTAATATTCCAATCTATCGTTCTCAGATTCCAATCCATTGTTTTAATATTCCAATCTATCGTTCTCAGATTCTGATCCAAAGTTGTAATATTCCAATCTATTGTTCTCAGATTCTGATCCATTGTTGTAATATTCCAATCTATCGTACTCAGATTCCGATCCATTGTTGAAATATTCCAATCTATCATTCTCAATCTGATCAATTGTTGTAATATTCCAATCTATCCTTCTCAGATTCTGATCCATTGTTGTAATATTCCAAGCTATCGTTCTCAGATTCTGATCCATTGTTGTAATATTCCAATCTATCCATCTCAGATTCTGATCCATTGTTATAATATTCCAATCTATCATTCTCAGATTCCATTCCATTGTTGTAATATTCCAATCTATCATTCTCAGATTCTGATCCATTGTTGTAATATTCCAATCTATCATTCTCAGATTCTGATCCATTGTTGTTTTATTCCAATCTATCTTTCTCAGATTCTGATCCATTGTTGTAATATTCCAATCTATCGTTCTCAGATTCTGATCCATAGTTTTAATATTCCAATCTATCGTTTCAGATTCCAATCCATTGTTGTAATATTCCAATCTATCGTTCTCAGATTCTAATCCATTGTTGTAATATTCCAATCTATCGTTCTCAGATTTGATCCATTGTTTAATATTCCAATCTATCGTTCTCAGATTCCAATCCATTATTTAATATTCCAATCTACCGTTCTCAGATTCTGATCCAAAGTTGTAATATTCCAATCTATCGTTCTCACATTCTGATCCATTGTTGTAATATTCCAATCTATCTTTCTCAGATTCAGATCCATTGTTGTAATATTCCAATCTATCATTCTCAGATTCTGATCAATTGTTGTAATATTACAATCTATTGTTCTTAGAATCTAATCCATAGTTGTAATATTCCAATCTATCGTTCTCAGATTCTAATCCATAGTTGTAATATTCCAATCTATCGTTCTCAGATTTTTAAACATAGTTTTAATATTCCAATCTATCGTTCTCAGATTCCAATCCAAAATTTTAACATTCCAATCGACCGTTCTCAATTCTGATCCAAAGTTGCAGTATTCCAATCTATCGTTTTCACATTCTGATCCATTGTTGTAATATTCCAATCAATCGTTCTCAGATTCAGATCCATTGTTGTAATTTTCCAATCAATCGTTCTCAGATTCAGATCCATTGTTGTAATATTCCAATCTATCGTTCTCAGATTCTCTTCCATTGTTGTAAATTTCCAATCTATCGTTCTCAGATTCTGATCCATAGTTGTTCTATTCCAATCTATCGTTCTCAGATTCTGATCCATTGTTGTAATATTCCAATCTATCATTCTCAGATTCTGATCAATTGTTGTAATATTCCAATCTAATGTTCTTAGAATCTAATCCATAGTTGTAATATTCCAATCTATCGTTCTCAGATTCTAATCCATTGTTGTAATATTCCAATCTATCGTTCTGAGATTTTGAAACATAGTTTTAATATTCCAATCTATCGTTCTCAGATTCCAATCCAAATTTTAACATTCCAATCTATCGTTCTCAGATTCTGATCCAAAGTTGCAGTATTCCAATCTATCGTTTTCACATTCTGATCCATTGTTGTAATATTCCAATCTAATCGTTCTCAGATTCAGATCCATTGTTGTAATTTTCCAATCTATCGTTCTCAGATTCTGATCCATTGTTGTAATATTCCAATCTATCGTTCTCAGATTCTGATCCATTGTTGTATATTTCCAATCTATCGTTCTCAGATTCTGGTCCATTGTTGTAAATTTCCAATCTATCGTTCTCAGATTCTCATCCATTGTTGTATTATTCCAATCTATGGTTCTCAGATTCTGATCCATTTTTGTAATATTCCAATCAATCAGTCTCAGATTCTGATCCATTTTTGTAATATTCCAATCTATCGTTCTGACATTCAGATCCATTGTTGTAATATTCCAATCTATCATTCTCAGATTCTGATCCATTGTTGTAATATTCCAATCTATTGTTCTCAGATTCTGATCCATTGTTGTAATATTCCAATCTATCTTTCACAGTTTGTTCCAGTGTTGTAATATTCCAATCTATCATTCTCAGATTCTGATCCATTGTTATAATATAGCAATCTATCATTCTCAATTCTGTTAGAGTGTTGTAATATTCCAATCTATGGTTCTCAGATTCTGATCCATAGTTGTTCTATTCCAATCTATCGTTCTCAGATTCTGATCCAGTTTGTAATATTCCAATCTATCTTTCTCAGATTCCTATCCATTGTTGTAATATTCCAATCTATCTTTCTCAGATTCTATCCATTGTTGTAATATTCCAATCTATCGTTCTCACATTCTGATCCATTGTTGTAATATTCCAATCTATCATTCTCAGATTCTGATCCATTGTTGTAATATTCCAATCTATTGTTCTCAGATTCTGATCCATTGTTGTAATATTCCAATCTATCTTTCACAGATTATGTTCCAGTGGTGTAATATTCCAATCTATCATTCTCAGATTCTGATCCATTGTTGTAATATTCCAATCTATCATTCTCAAATTCTGTTCCATTGTTGTAATATTCCAATCTATGGTTCTCAGATTCTGATTCATAGTTGTTCTATTCCAATCTATCGTTCTCAGATTCTGATCCATGTTGTAATATTCCAATCTATCTTTCTCAGATTCCTATCCATTGTTGTAATATTCCAATCTATCGTTCTCAGATTCTGATCCATTGTTGTAATATTCCAATCTATCGTTCTCAGATTCTGATCCATTGTTGTAATATTCCAATCTATCGTTCTCAGATTCTGATCCATTGTTGTAATATTCCAATCAATCCTTCTCAGATTCTGATTCATTGTTGTAATATTCCAATCTATCGTTCTGACATTCTAATCCATTGTTGTAATATTCCAATCTATCGTTCTCAGATTCTGATTCATAGTTGTTCTATTCCAATCTATCGTTCTCAGATTCTGATCCATTGTTGTAATATTCCCATCTATTGTTTTCAGATTTGATCCAAAGTTGTAATATTCCAATCTATCGTTCTCAGATTCTGCTCCATTGTTGTAATATTCCAATCAATCTTCTCAGATTCCGATCCATTGTTGTATTATTCCAATCTATCGTTCTCAGATTCTGATCAGTTGTTTTAATATTCCAGTCTATCGATCTCAGATTCCGAGCAATTGTTGTAATATTCAATCTATCATTCTCAGATTCTGATCCATTGTGGAATATTCCAATCTATCGTGCTCAGATTCCGATCCATTGTTGTAATATTCTAATCTATCATTCTCAGATTCTGATCCATTGTTGTAAATTTCCAATTTATCGTTCTCAGATTCTGATCCATTGTTGTAATATTCCAATCTATTGCTCTCAGATTCTATCCATATTTGTAATATTCCAATCTATCATTCACAGATTCTGTTCCATTCTTCTAATATTCCAATCTATTGTTCTCAGATTCTGATCCATTGTTGTAATATTCGAATCTATCGTTCTCTGATTCTGATCCATTGTTGTAATATTCCAATCTATCATTGTCAGATTCTGATCAATTGTTGTAGTATTCCAATCTATTGTTCTCAGATTCTGATCCATTGTTGTAATATTCCAATCTATCGTTCTCAGATTCTGATCCATAGTTGTTCTATTCCAATCTATCGTTCTCAGATTCTGAAACATTGTTGTAATATTCCCATCTATTGTTTTCAGATTTTGATCCATAGTTGTAATATTCCAATCTATCGTCCTCAGATTCTGCTCCATTGTTGTAATATTCCAATCAATCTTTCTCATATTCCGATCCATTGTTGTAATATTCCAATCTATCGTTCTCAGATTCTGATCCCTTGTTGTAATATTCCAATCTATCCTTCTCAGATTCTGATCCATAGTTGTAATATTCCAATCTATCATTCTCAGATTCTGATCTTTTGTTGTAATATTCCAGTCTATCGATCTCAGATTCCGTGCCATTGTTGTAATATTCAAATCTATCATTCTCAGATTCTGATCCATTGTTGTAAATTTCCAATCTATCGTTCTCAGATTCCAATCCATTGTTGTAATATTCCAATCTATCATTCTCAGATTCTGATCCATTGTTGTAATATTCAAAGCTATCATTCTCAGATTCTGATCCATTGTTGTAAATTTCCAATTTATCGTTCTCAGTTTCTGATCCATTGTTGTAATATTCCAATCTATCATTCTCAGATTCTGATCAATTGTTGTAATATTACAATCTATTGTTCTTAGAATCTAATCCAAAGTTGTAATATTCCAATCTGTCGTTCTCAGATTCTAATCCATAGTTGTAATATTCCAATCAATCGTTCTGAGATTTTGAAACATAGTTTTAATATTCCAATCTATCGTTCTCAGATTCCAATCCAAAATTTTAACATTCCAATCGACCGTTCTCAGATTCTGATCCAAAGTTGCAGTATTCCAATCTATCGTTCTCACATTTTGATCCATTGTTGTAATATTCCAATCAATCTTTCTCAGATTCAGATCCATTGTTGTAATATTCCAATCTATCATTCTCAGATTCAGATCCATTGTTGTAATATTCCAATCTATCATTCTCAGATTCTGATCCATTGTTGTAAATTTCCAATCTATCGTTCTCAGATTCTCATCCATTGTTGTAATATTCCAATCTATCATTCTCAGATTCTGATCCATTTTTGTAATATTCCAATCAATCCTTCTCAGATTCTGATCCAATGTTGTAATATTCCAATCTATCGTTCTGACATTCAGATCCATTGTTGTAATATTCCAATCTATCATTCTCAGATTCTGATCCATTGTTGTAACATTCCAATCTATTGTTCTCAGATTCTGATCATTGTTATAATATTCCAATCTATCTTTCACAGTTTATGTTCCAGTGTTGTAATATTCCAATCTATCATTCTCAGATTCTGATCCATTGTTATAATAAAGCAATCTATCATTCTTAAATTCTGTTAGAGTGTTGTAATATTCCAATCTATGGTTCTCAGATTCTGATCCATAGTCGTTCTTTTCCAAACTATCGTTCTCAGATTCTGATCCAGTGTTGTAATAATCCAATCTATCTTTCTCAGATTCCTATCCATTGTTGTAATATTCCAATCTATCGTTCTCACATTCTGATCCATTGTTGTAATATTCCAATCTATCTTTCTCAGTTTCCTGTCCATTGTTGTAATATTCCAATCTATCGTTCTCAGATTCTGTTCTATTGTTGTAATATTCCAATCTATCGTTCTCAAATTCTGATCCATTGTTGTAATATTCCAATCTATCCTTCTCAGATTCTGATCAGTTGTTTTAATATTCCAGTCTATCGATCTCAGATTCTGAGCAATTGTTGTAATATTCAAATCTATCATTCTCAGATTCTGATCCATTGTGGGAATATTCCAATCTATCGTGCTCAGATTCCGATCCATTGTTGTAATATTCCAATCTATCATTCTCAGATTCTGATCCATTGTTGTAAATTTCCAATTTATCGTTCTCAGATTCTGATCCATTGTTGTAATATTCCAATCTATTGCTCTCAGATTCTATCCATATTTGTAATATTCCAATCTATCATTCACAGATTCTGTTCCATTCTTCTAATATTCCAATCTATTGTTCTCAGAATCCGATCAATTGTTGTAATATTCCAATCTATCGTTCTCAGATTCTGATCCATTGTTGTAATATTCCAATCTATCATTGTCAGATTCTGATCAATTGTTGTAATATTACAATCTATTGTTCTTAGAATCTAATCCATAGTTGTAATATTCCAATCTGTCGTTCTCAGATTCTAATCCATAGTTGTAATATTCCAATATATCGTTCTGAGATTTTTAAACATAGTTTTAATATTCCAATCTATCGTTCTCAGATTCCAATCCAAAATTTTAACATTCCAATCGACCGTTCTCAATTCTGATCCAAAGTTGCAGTATTCCAATCTATCGTTTTCACATTCTGATCCATTGTTGTAATATTCCAATCAATCGTTCTCAGATTCAGATCCATTGTTGTAATTTTCCAATCAATCGTTCTCAGATTCAGATCCATTGTTGTAATATTCCAATCTATCGTTCTCAGATTCTCTTCCATTGTTGTAAATTTCCAATCTATCGTTCTCACATTCTGATCCATAGTTGTTCTATTCCAATCTATCGTTCTCAGATTCTGTTCCATTGTTGTAATATTCCAATCTATCATTGTCAGATTCTGATCAATTGTTGTAATATTACAATCTAATGTTCTTAGAATCTAATCCATAGTTGTAATATTCCAATCTGTCGTTCTCAGATTCTAATCCATTGTTGTAATATTCCAATCTATCGTTCTGAGATTTTGAAACATAGTTTTAATATTCCAATCTATCGTTCTCAGATTCCAATCCAAAATTTTAACATTCCAATCGACCGTTCTCAGATTCTGATCCAAAGTTGCAGTATTCCAATCTATCGTTTTCACATTCTGATCCATTGTTGTAATATTCCAATTAATCGTTCTCAGATTCAGATCCATTGTTGTAATTTTCCAATCAATCGTTCTCAGATTCAGATCCATTGTTGTAATATTCCAATCTATCGTTCTCAGATTCTGATCCATTGTTGTAAATTTCCAATCAATCGTTCTCAGATTCTGATCCATTGTTGTAAATTTCCAATCTATCGTTCTCAGATTCTCATCCATTGTTGTAATATTCCAATCTATCGTTCTCAGATTCTGATCCATTTTTGTAATATTCCAATCTATCCTTCTCAGATTCTGATCCAATTTTGTAATATTCCAATCTATCGTTCTGACATTCAGATCCATTGTTGTAATATTCCAATCTATCATTCTCAGATTCTGATCCATTGTTGTAACATTCCAATCTATTGTTCTCAGATTCTGATACATTGTTGTAATATTCCAATCTATCTTTCACAGTTTGTGTTCCAGTGTTGTAATATTCCAATCTATCATTCTCAGATTCTGATCCATTGTTATAATATAGCAATCTATCATTCTTAAATTCTGTTAGAGTGTTGTAATATTCCAATCTATGGTTCTCAGATTCTGATCCATAGTTGTTCTATTCCAAACTATCGTTCTCAGATTCTGATCCAGTTTTGTAATATTCCAATCTATCTTTCTCAGATTCCTATCCATTGTTGTAATATTCCAATCTATCGTTCTCAGATTCTGATCCATTGTTGTAATATTCCAATCTATCTTTCTCAGTTTCCTATCCATTGTTGTAATATTCCAATCTATCGTTCTCACATTCTGATCCATTGTTGTAATATTCCAATCTATCATTCTCAGATTCTGATCCATTGTTGTAACATTCCAATCTATTGTTCTCAGATTCTGATACATTGTTGTAATATTCCTATCTATCTTTCACAGATTATGTTCCAGTGTTGTAATATTCCAATCTATCATTCTCAGATTCTGATCCATTGTTATAATATTCCAATCTATCATTCTCAAATTCTGTTAGATTGTTGTAATATTCCAATCTATGGTTCTCAGATTCTGATTCATAGTTGTTCTATTCCAATCTATCGTTCTCAGATTCTGATCCAGTGTTGTAATATTCCAATCTAACTTTCTCAGATTCCTATCCATTGTTGTAATATTCCAATCTATCGTTCTCACATTCTGATCCATTGTTGTAATATTCCAATCTATCGTTCTCAGATTCTGATCCATTGTTGTAATATTCCAATCTATCGTTCTCAGATTCTGATCCATTGTTGTAATATTCCAATCTATCCTTCTCAGTTTCTGATTCATTGTTGTAATATTCCAATCTATCGTTCTGACATTCTAATCCATTGTTGTAATATTCCAATCTATCGTTCTCAGATTCTGATCCATAGTTGTTCTATTCCAATCTATCGTTCTCAGATTCTGATCCATTGTTGTAATATTCCATCTATTGTTTTCAGATTTGATCCAAAGTTGTAATATTCCAATCTATCCTTCTCAGATTCTGCTCCATTGTTGTAATATTCCAATCAATCTTCCCAGATTCCGATCCATTGTTGTATTATTCCAATCTATCGTTCTCAGATTCTGATCAGTTGTTTTAATATTCCAGTCTATCGATCTCAGATTCCGAGCAATTGTTGTAATATTCAAATCTATCATTCTCAGATTCTGATCCATTGTGGGAATATTCCAATCTATCGTTCTCAGATTCCGATCCATTGTTGTAATATTCCAATCTATCATTCTCAGATTCTGATCCATTGTTGTAAATTTCCAATTTATCGTTCTCAGATTCTGATCCATTGTTGTAATATTCCAATCTATTGCTCTCAGATTCTATCCATATTTGTAATATTCCAATCTATCATTCACAGATTCTGTTCCATTCTTCTAATATTCCAATCTATTGTTCTCAGAATCTGATCATTGTTGTAATATTCGAATCTATCGTTCTCAGATTCTGATCCATTGTTGTAATATTCCAATCTATCATTGTCAGATTCTGATCAATTGTTGTAGTATTCCAATCTATTGTTCTCAGATTCTGATCCATTGTTGTAATATTCCAATCTATCGTTCTCAGATTCTGATCCATAGTTGTTCTATTCCAATCTATCGTTCTCAGATTCTGAAACATTGTTGTAATATTCCCATCTATTGTTTTCAGATTTTGATCCATAGTTGTAATATTCCAATCTATCGTCCTCAGATTCTGCTCCATTGTTGTAATATTCCAATCAATCTTTCTCATATTCCGATCCATTGTTGTAATATTCCAATCTATCGTTCTCAGATACTGATCCCTTGTTGTAATATTCCAATCTATCCTTCTCAGATTCTGATCCATAGTTGTAATATACCAATCTATCATTCTCAGATTCTGATCTTTTGTTGTAATATTCCAATCTATCGATCTCAGATTCCGTGCCATTGTTGTAATATTCAAATCTATCATTCTCAGATTCTGATCCATTGTTGTAAATTTCCAATCTATCGTACTCAGATTCCAATCCATTGTTGTAATATTCCAATCTATCATTCTCAGATTCTGATCCATTGTTGTAATATTCAAATCTATCATTCTCAGATTCTGATCCATTGTTGTAAATTTCCAATTTATCGTTCTCAGTTTCTGATCCATTGTTGTAATATTCCAATCTATCATTCTCAGATTCTGATCAATTGTTGTAATATTACAATCTATTGTTCTTAGAATCTAATCCAAAGTTGTAATATTCCAATCTGTCGTTCTCAGATTCTAATCCATAGTTGTAATATTCCAATCTATCGTTCTGAGATTTTGAAACATAGTTTTAATATTCCAATCTATCGTTCTCAGATTCCAATCCAAAATTTTAACATTCCAATCGAACGTTCTCAGATTCTGATCCAAAGTTGCAGTATTCCAATCTATCGTTCTCACATTTTGATCCATTGTTGTAATATTCCAATCAATCTTTCTCAGATTCAGATCCATTGTTGTAATATTCCAATCTATCATTCTCAGATTCAGATCCATTGTTGTAATATTCCAATCTATCATTCTCAGATTCTGATCCATTGTTGTAAATTTCCAATCTATCGTTCTCAGATTCTCATCCATTGTTGTAATATTCCAATCTATCGTTCTCAGATTCTGATCCATTTTGTAATATTCCAATCAATCCTTCTCAGATTCTGATCCAATGTTGTAATATTCCAATCTATCGTTCTGACATTCAGATCATTGTTGTAATATTCCAATCTATCATTCTCAGATTCTGATCCATTGCTGTAACATTCCAATCTATTGTTCTCAGATTCTGATACATTGTTATAATATTCCTATCTATCTTTCACAGTTTATGTTCCAGTGTTGTAATATTCCAATCTATCATTCTCAGATTCTGATCCATTGTTATAATATTCCAATCTATCATTCTTAAATTCTGTTAGAGTGTTGTAATATTCCAATCTATGGTTCTCAGATTCTGATCCATAGTTGTAATTTTCCAAACTATCGTTCTCAGATTCTGATCCAGTGTTGTAATATCCAATCTATCTTTCTCAGATTCCTATCCATTGTTGTAATATTCCAATCTATCGTTCTCACATTCTGATCCATTGTTGTAATATTCCAATCTATCTTTCTCAGTTCCTGTCCATTGTTGTAATATTCCAATCTATCGTTCTCAGATTCTGTTCTATTGTTGTAATATTCCAATCTATCGTTCTCAGATTCTGATCCATTGTTGTAATATTCCAATCTATCCTTCTCAGATTCTGATCAGTTGTTTTAATATTCCAGTCTATCGATCTCAGATTCTGAGCAATTGTTGTAATATTCAAATCTATCATTCTCAGATTCTGATCCATTGTGGGAATATTCCAATCTATCGTGCTCAGATTCCGATCCATTGTTGTAATATTCCAATCTATCATTCTCAGATTCTGATCCATTGTTGTAAATTTCCAATTTATCGTTCTCAGATTCTGATCCATTGTTGTAATATTCCAATCTATTGCTCTCAGATTCTATCCATATTTGTAATATTCCAATCTATCATTCACAGATTCTGTTCCATTCTTCTAATATTCCAATCTATTGTTCTCAGATTCCGATCAATTGTTGTAATATTCGAATCTATCGTTCTCTGATTCTGATCCATTGTTGTAATATTCCAATCTATCATTGTCAGATTCTGATCAATTGTTGTAGTATTCCAATCTATTGTTCTCAGATTCTGATCCATTGTTGTAATATTCCAATCTATCGTTCTCAGATTCTGATCCATAGTTGTTCTATTCCAATCTATCGTTCTCAGATTCTGAAACATTGTTGTAATATTCCATCTATTGTTTTCAGATTTTGATCCATAGTTGTAATATTCCAATCTATCGTCCTCAGATTCTGCTCCATTGTTGTAATATTCCAATCAATCTTTCTCATATTCCGATCCATTGTTGTAATATTCCAATCTATCGTTCTCAGATACTGATCCCTTGTTGTAATATTCCAATCTATCCTTCTCAGATTCTGATCCATAGTTGTAATATACCAATCTATCATTCTCAGATTCTGATCTTTTGTTGTAATATTCCAATCTATCGATCTCAGATTCCGTGCCATTGTTGTAATATTCCAATCTATCATTCTCAGATTCTGATCCATTGTTGTAAATTTCCAATCTATCGTACTCAGATTCCAATCCATTGTTGTAATATTCCAATCTATCATTCTCAGATTCAGATCCATTGTTGTAATATTCAATCTATCATTCTCAGATTCAGATCCATTGTTGTAAATTTCCAATTTATCGTTCTCAGTTTCTGATCCATTGTTGTAATATTCCAATCTATCATTCTCAGATTCTGATCAATTGTTGTAATATTACAATCTATTGTTCTTAGAATCTAATCCAAAGTTGTAATATTCCAATCTGTCGTTCTCAGATTCTAATCCATAGTTGTAATATTCCCATCTATCGTTCTGAGATTTTGAAACATAGTTTTAATATTCCAATCTATCGTTCTCAGATTCCAATCCAAAATTTTAACATTCCAATCGACCGTTCTCAGATTCTGATCCAAAGTTGCAGTATTCCAATCTATCGTTCTCACATTTTGATCCATTGTTGTAATATTCCAATCAATCTTTCTCAGATTCAGATCCATTGTTGTAATATTCCAATCTATCATTCTCAGATTCAGATCCATTGTTGTAATATTCCAATCTATCATTCTCAGTTTCTGATCCATTGTTGTAAATTTCCAATCTATCGTTCTCAGATTCTGATCCATTGTTGTAATATTCCAATCTATCGTTCTCAGATTCTGATCCATTTTTGTAATATTCCAATCTATCCTTCTCAGATTCTGATCCAATGTTGTAATATTCCAATCTATCGTTCTGACATTCAGATCCATTGTTGTAATATTCCAATCTATCATTCTCAGATTCTGATCCATTGTTGTAACATTCCAATCTATTGTTCTCAGATTCTGATACATTGTTGTAAATATTCCTATCTATCTTTCACAGTTTATGTTCCAGTGTTGTAATATTCCAATCTATCATTCTCAGATTCTGATCCATTGTTATAATAAAGCAATCTATCATTCTTAAATTCTGTTAGAGTGTTGTAATATTCCAATCTATGTTCTCAGATTCTGATCCATAGTTGTTCTATTCCAATCTATCGTTCTCAGATTCTGATCCAGTGTTGTAATATTCCAATCTATCTTTCTCAGATTCTATCCATTGTTGTAATATTCCAATCTATCGTTCTCACATTCTGATCCATTGTTGTAATATTCCAATCTATCTTTCTCAGTTTCCTGTCCATTGTTGTAATATTCCAATCTATCGTTCTCACATTCTGTTCCATTGTTGTAATATTCCAATCTATCGTTCTCAGATTCTGATCCATTGTTGTAATATTCCAATCTATCCTTCTCAGATTCTGATCATTGTTTTAATATTCCAAGTCTATCGATCTCAGATTCTGAGCAATTGTTGTAATATTCAAATCTATCATTCTCAGATTCTGATCCATTGTGGGAATATTCCAATCTATCGTGCTCAGATTCCGATCCATTGTTGTAATATTCTAATCTATCATTCTCAGATTCTGATCCATTGTTGTAAATTTCCAATTTATCGTTCTCAGATTCTGATCCATTGTTGTAATATTCCAATCTATTGCTCTCAGATTCTATCCATATTTGTAATATTCCAATCTATCATTCACAGATTCTGTTCCATTCTTCTAATATTCCAATCTATTGTTCTCAGAATCCGATCAATTGTTGTAATATTCGAATCTATCGTTCTCTGATTCTGATCCATTGTTGTAATATTCCAATCTATCATTGTCAGATTCTGATCAATTGTTGTAGTATTCCAATCTATTGTTCTCAGATTCTGATCCATTGTTGTAATATTCCAATCTATCGTTCTCAGATTCTGATCCATAGTTGTTCTATTCCAATCTATCGTTCTCAGATTCTGAAACATTGTTGTAATATTCCCATCTATTGTTTTCAGATTTTGATCCATAGTTGTAATATTCCAATCTATCGTCCTCAGATTCTGCTCCATTGTTGTAATATTCCAATCAATCTTTCTCATATTCCGATCCATTGTTGTAATATTCCAATCTATCGTTCTCAGATTCTGATCCCTTGTTGTAATATTCCAATCTATCCTTCTCAGATTCTGATCCATAGTTGTAATATACCAATCTATCATTCTCAGATTCTGATCATTTGTTGTAATATTCCAGTCTATCGATCTCAGATTCCGTGCCATTGTTGTAATATTCAAATCTATCATTCTCAGATTCTGATCCATTGTTGTAAATTTCCAATCTATCGTACTCAGATTCCAATCCATTGTTGTAATATTCCAATCTATCATTCTCAGATTCAGATCCATTGTTGTAATATTCAAAGCTATCATTCTCAGATTCAGATCCATTGTTGTAAATTTCCAATTTATTGTTCTCAGTTTCTGATCCATTGTTGTAATATTCCAATCCATTGCACTCAGATTCTATCCATACTTGTAATATTCCAATCTATCATTCACAGATTCTGTTCCATTCTTCTAATATTCCAATCTATTGTTCTCAGATTCTGATCCATTGTTGTAATATTCCAATCTATCATTGTCAGATTCTGATCAATTGTTGTCATATTACAATCTATTGTTCTTAGATTCTAATCCAAAGTTGTAATATTCCAATCTGTCGTTCTCAGATTCTAATCCATAGTTGTAATATTCCAATCTATCGTTCTGAGATTTTGAAACATAGTTTTAATATTCCAATCTATCGTTCTCAGATTCCAATCCAAAATTTTAACATTCCAATCGACCGTTCTCAGATTCTGATCCAAAGTTGCAGTATTCCAATCTATCGTTTTCACATTCTGATCCATTGTTGTAATATTCCAATCAATCGTTCTCAGATTCAGATCCATTGTTGTAATTTTCCAATCATCGTTCTCAGATTCTGATCCATTGTTGTAATATTCCAATCTATCATTCTCAGATTCTGGTCCATTGTTGTAAATTTCCAATCTATCGTTCTCACATTCTGATCCATTGTTGTAATATTCCAATCTATCGTTCTCAGATTCTGATCCATTTTTGTAATTTTCCAATCAATCCTTCTCAGATTCTGATCCATTGTTGTAATATTCCAATCTATCGTTCTGACATTCAGATACATTGTTGTAATATTCCAATCTATCATTCTCAGATTCTGATCCATTGTTGTAACATTCCAATCTATTGTTCTCAGATTCTGATACATTGTTGTAATATTCCTATCTATCTTTCACAGTTTATGTTCCAGTGTTGTAATATTCCAATCTATCGTTCTCAGATTCTGATCCATTGTTATAATAAAGCAATCTATCATTCTTAAATTCTGTTAGAGTGTTGTAATATTCCAATCTGTCGTTCTCAGATTCTAATCCCTAGTTGTAATATTCCAATCAATCGTTCTGAGATTTTGAAACATAGTTTTAATATTCCAATCTATCGTTCTCAGATTCCAATCCAAAATTTTAACATTCCAATCGACCGTTCTCAGATTCTGATCCAAAGTTGCAGTATTCCAATCTATCGTTTTCACATTCTGATCCATTGTTGTAATATTCCAATCAATCGTTCTCAGATTCAGATCCATTGTTGTAATTTTCCAATCAATCGTTCTCAGAACAGATCCATTGTTGTAATATTCCAATCTATCATTCTCAGATTCTGATCCATTGTTGTAAATTCCAATCTATCGTTCTCAGATTCTGATCCATTGTTGTAATATTCCAATCTATCGTTCTCAGATTCTGATCCATTTTTGTAATATTCCAATCAATCCTTCTCAGATTCTGATCCAATGTTGTAATATTCCAATCTATCGTTCTGACATTCAGATCCATTGTTGTAATATTCCAATCTATCATTCTCAGATTCTGATCCATTGTTGTAATATTCCAATCTATTGTTCTCAGATTCTGATACATTGTTATAATATTCCAATCTATCTTTCACAGTTTATGTTCCAGTGTTGTAATATTCCAATCTATCATTCTCAGATTCTGATCCATTGTTATAATAACCAATCTATCATTCTTAAATTCTGTTAGAGTGTTGTAATATTCCAATCTATGGTTCTCAGATTCTGATCCATAGTTGTTCTTTTCCAAACTATCGTTCTCAGATTCTGATCCAGTGTTGTAATATTCCAATCTATCTTTCTCAGATTCCTATCCATTGTTGTAATATTCCAATCTATCGTTCTCACATTCTGATCCATTGTTGTAATATTCCAATCTATCTTTCTCAGATTCCTGTCCATTGTTGTAATATTCCAATCTATCGTTCTCACATTCTGTTCTATTGTTGTAATATTCCAATCTATCGTTCTCAAATTCTGATCCATTGTTGTAATATTCCAATCTATCCTTCTCAGATTCAGCTCCATTGTTGTAATATTCCAATCTATCCTTCTCAGATTCTGATCCATTGTTGTAATATTCCAATCTATCCATCTCAGATCCTGAACCATTGTTATAATATTCCAATCTATCATTCTCAGATTCTATCCAGTGTTGTAATATTCCAATCTATCATTCTCAGATTCTCATCCATAGTTGTAATATTCCAATCTATCATTCTCAGATTCTGATCCATTGTTGTAATATTCCAATCTATCTTTCTCAGATTCTGATCCATTGTTGTAATATTCCAATCCATCGTTCTCAGTTTCTGATCCATTTTGTAATATTCCAATCTATCGTTTACAGATTCCAATCCATTGTTGTAATATTCCAATCTTTCGTTCTCAGATTCTAATCCATAGTTGTAATATTCCAATCTGTCGTTCTCAGATTCGAATCCATAGTTGTAATATTCCAATCTATCGTTCTGAGATTTTGAAACATTGTTTTAATATTCCAATCTATCGTTCTCAGATTCCAATCCATTATTTCAATATTCCAATCGACCGTTCTCAGATTCTGATCCAAAGTTGCAATATTCCAATCTATTGTTCTCAGATTCTGATCCATTGTTGTAATATTCCAATCAATCGTTCTCAGATTCAGATCCATTGTTGTAATATTCCAATCTATCATTCTCAGATTCTGATCCATTGTTGTAACATTCCAATCTATTGTTCTCAGATTCTGATCCATTGTTGTAATATTCCTATCTATCTTTCACAGATTATCTTCCATTGTTGTAATATTCCAATCTATCATTCTCAGATTCTGATCCATTGTTTTAATATACCAATCTATCATTCTAAAATTCTCTTAGAGTGTTGTAATATTCCAATCTATCGTTCTCAAATTCTGATTCATAGTTGTAATAATCCAAACTATCGTTCTCAGATTCTGATCCATTGTTGTAATATTCCAATCTATCTTTCTCAGATTCTATCCATTGTTGTAATATTCCAATCTATCGTTCTCACATTCTGATCCATTGTTGTAATATTCCAATCTATCATTCTCAGATTCTGATCCATTGTTGTAATATTCCAATCTATCGTTCTCACATTCTGATCCATTGTTGTAATATTCCAATCTATCGTTCTCAGATTCTGATCCATTGTTGTAATATTCCAATCTATCGTTCTCAGATTCTGATCAATAGTTGTTCTATTCCAATCTATCATTCTCAGATTCTGATCCATTGTTGTAATATTCCCATCTATTGATTTCAGATTTTGATCCATAGTTGTAATATTCCAATCTATCGTTCTCAGATTGAGCTCCATTGTTGTAATATTCCAATCAATCTTCCCAGATTCCGATCCATTGTTGTATATTCCAATCTATCGTTCTCAGATTCTGATCAATTGTTTTAATATTCCAGTCTATCAATCTCAGATTCCGAGCAATTGTTGTAATATTCAAATCTATCATTCTCAGATTCTGATCCATTGTGGGAATATTCCAATCTATCGTTCTCAGATTCCGATCCATTGTTGTAATATTCCAATCTATCATTCTCAGATTCTGATCCATTGTTGTAAATTTCCAATTATCGTTCTCAGATTCTGATCCATTGTTGTAATATTCCAATCTATTGCTCTCAGATTCTATCCATATTTGTAATATTCCAATCTATCATTCACAGATTCTGTTCCATTCTTCTAATATTCCAATCTATTGTTCTCAGATTCTGATCCATTGCTGTAATATTCGAATCTATCGTTCTCTGATTCTGATCCATTGTTGTAATATTCCAATCTATCATTGTCAGATTCTGATCAATTGTTGTAATATTCCAATCTATTGTTCTCAGATTCTGATCCATTGTTGTAATATTCCAATCTATCGTCCTCAGATTCTGTTCCATTGTTGTAATATTCCAATCAATCTTTCTCATATTCCGATCCATTGTTGTAATATTCCAATCTATCGTTCTCAGATACTGATCCCTTGTTGTAATATTCCAATCTATCCTTCTCAGATTCTGATCCATAGTTGTAATATACCAATCTATTGTTCTCAGATTCTGAACATTTTGTAAATATTCCAATCTATCGATCTCCGATTCCGTGCCATTGTTGTAATATTCAAATCTATCATTCTCAGATTCTGATCCATTGTTGTAAATTTCCAATCTATCGTACTCAGATTCCAATCCATTGTTGTAATATTCCAATCTATCATTCTCAGATTCAGATCCTTTGTTGTAATATTCAAATCTATCATTCTCAGATTCTGATCCATTGTTGTAAATTTCCAATCTATCGTTCTCAGATTCTGATCCATTGTTGTAATATTCCAATCAATTGCACTCAGATTCTATCCATACTTGTAATATTCCAATCTATCATTCACAGATTCTGTTCCATTCTTGTAATAATCCAATCTATTTCTCAGATTCTGATCCATTGTTGTAATATTCCAATCTATCATTGTCAGATTCTGATCAATTGTTGTAATATTCCAATCTATTGTTCTTAGAATCTAATCCATAGTTGTAATATTCCAATCTGTCGTTCTCAGATTCTAATCCATAGTTGTAATATTCCAATCTATCGTTCTGAGATTTTGAAACATAGTATTAATATTCCAATCTATCGTTCTCAGATTCCAATCCAAAATTTTAACATTCCAATCGACCATTCTCAGATTCTGATCCAAAGTTGCAGTATTCCAATCTATCGTTTTCACATTCTGATCCATTGTTGTAATATTCCAATCAATCGTTCTCAGATTCAGATCCATTGTTGTAATTTTCCAATCAATCATTCTCAGATTCAGATCCATTGTTGTAATATTCCAATCTATCATTCTCAGATTCTGATCCATTGTTGTAATTTTCCAATCATTCGTTCTCAGATTCTGTTCCATTGTTGTAATATTCCAATCTATCATTCTCAGATTCTGATCCATTGTTGTAAATTTCCAATCTATCGTTCTCAGATTCTCATCCATTGTTGTAATATTCCAACCTATCGTTCTCAGATTCTGATCCATTTTTGAAATATTCCAATCAATCCTTCTCAGATTCTGATCCATGTTGTAATATTCCAATCTATCGTTCTGACATTCAGATCCATTGCTGTAATATTCCAATCTATCATTCTCAGATTCTGATCCATTGCTGTAACATTCCAATCTATTGTTCTCAGATTCTGATACATTGTTATAATATTCCTATCTATCTTTCACAGTTTATGTTCCAGTGTTGTAATATTCCAATCTATCATTCTCAGATTCTGATCCATTGTTATAATAAAGCAATCTATCATTCTTAATTCTGTTAGAGTGTTGTAATATTCCAATCTATGGTTCTCAGATTCTGATCCATAGTTGTTCTTTTTTAAACTATCGTTCTCAGATTCTGATCCAGTGTTGTAATATTCCAATCTATCTTTCTCAGATTCCTATCCATTGTTGTAATATTCCAATCTATCGTTCTCACATTCTGATCCATTGTTGTAATATTCCAATCTATCTTTCTCAGTTTCCTATCCATTGTTGTAATATTCCAATCTATCGTTCTCACATTCTGTTCTATTGTTGTAATATTCCAATCTATCATTCTCAAATTCTGATCCATTGTTGTAATATTCCAATCTATCATTCTCAGATTCAGATCCATTGTTGTAATATTCCAATCTATCCTTCTCAGATTCTGATCCATTGTTGTAATATTCCAATCTATCCATCTCAGATCCTGACCATTGTTATAATATTCCAATCTTTCATTCTCATGATTCTATTCCATTGTTGTAATATTCCAATCTATCCATTCTCAGATTCTGATCCATTGTTGTAATATTCCAATCTATCCATTCTCAGCTCCTGATCCATTGTTATAATATTCCAATCTTTCATTCTCATGATTCTATTCCATAGTTGTAATATTCCAATCTATCATTCTCAGATTCTGATCCATTGTTGTAATATTCCAATCTATCTTTCTCAGATTCTGATCCATTGTTGTAATATTCCAATCTATCGTTCTCAGTTTCTGTTCCGTAGTTTTAATATTCCAATCTATCGTTTCAGATTCCAATCCATTGTTGTAATATTCCAATCTATCGTTCTCAGATTCTAATCCATAGTTGTAATATTCCAATCTGTCGTTTCTCAGATTCTAATCCATAGTTGTAATATTCCAATCTATCCTTCTGAGATTTTGAAACATAGTTTGAATATTCCAATCTATTTACTCAGATTCCAATCCATTATTTTAATATTCCAATCGACGTTCTCAGTTTCTGATCCAAAGTTGCAATATTCCAATCTATTGTTCTCACATTCTGATCCATTGTTGTAATATTCCAATCAATCGTTCTCAGATTCAGATCCATTGTTGTAATATTCCAATCTATCATTCTCAGATTCTGATCCATTGTTGTAACATTCCAATCTATTGTTCTCAGATTCTGATACATTGTTATAATATTCCTATCTATCTTTCACAGATTATGTTCCAGTGTTGTAATATTCCAATCTATCATTCTCAGATTCTGATCCATTGTTTTAATATTCCAATCTATCATTCTAAAATTCTGTTAGAGTTTGTAATATTCCAATCTATGGTTCTCATATTCTGATCCATAGTTGTTCTATTCCAAACTATCGTTCTCAGATTCTGATCCAGTGTTGTAATATTCCAATCTATAACTTTCTCAGATTCTATCCATTGTTGTAATATTCCAATCTATCGTTCTCACATTCTGATCCATTGTTGTAATATTCCAATCTATCATTCTCAGATTCTGATCCATTGTGGGAATATTCCAATCTATCGTTCTCAGGTTCCGATCCAATGTTGTAATATTCCAATCTATCGTTCTCAAATGCAGATCCATTGTTACAATATTCCAATCTATCCTTCTCAGATTCTTTTCCATAGTTGTTCTATTCCAATCTATCATTCTCAGATTCTATCCATTGTTGTAATATTCCAATCTATTTTTTCAGATTTTGATCCATAGTTGTAATATTCCAATCTATCGTTCTCAGATTGAGCTCCATTGTTGTAATATTCCAATCAATCTTTCTCAGATTCCGATCCATTTTTGAATATTCCAATCTATCGTTCTCAGATTCTGATCAATGTTTTAATATTCTAGTCTATCGATCTCAGATTCCGAGCAATTGTTGTAATATTCAAATCTATCATTCTCAGATTCTGATCCATTGTGGGAATATTCCAATCTATCGTGCTCAGATTCCGATCCATTGTTGTAATATTCCAATCTATCATTCTCAGATTCTGATCCATTGTTGTAAATTTCCAATTTATCGTTCTCAGATTCTGATCCATTGTTGTAATATTCCAATCTATTGCTCTCAGATTCTATCCATATTTGTAATATTCCAATCTATCATTCACAGATTCTGTTCCATTCTTCTAATATTCCAATCTATTGTTCTCAGATTCTGATCCATTGTTGTAATATTCGAATCTATCGTTCTCTGATTCTGATCCATTGTTGTAATATTCCAATCTATCATTGTCAGATTCTGATCAACTGTTGTAGTATTCCAATCTATCGTTCTCAGATTCTGATCATTGTTTGTAATATTCCAATCTATCGTTCTCAGATTCTGATCCATAGTTGTTCTATTCCAATCTATCGTTCTCAGATTCTGATCCATTGTTGTAATATTCCAATCTATTGTTTTCAGATTTTGATCCATTGTTGTAATATTCCAATCTATCGTCCTCAGATTCTGATCCATTGTTGTAATATTCCAATCAATCTTTCTCAGATTCTGATCCATTGTTGTAATATTCCAATCTATCGTTCTCAGATTCTGATCCCTTGTTGTAATATTCCAATCTATCCTTCTCAGATTCTGATCCATAGTTGTAATATTCCAATCTATCGTTCTCAGATTCTGATCCATTTGTTGTAATATTCAATCTATCGATCTCAGATTCCGTGCATTGTTGTAATATTCAAATCTATCATTCTCAGATTCTGATCCATTGTTGTAAATTTCCAATCTATCGTTCTCAGATTCTGATCCATTGTTGTAATATTCCAATCTATCATTCTCAGATTCAGATCCATTGTTGTAATATTCAAATCTATCATTCTCAGATTCTGATCCATTGTTGTAAATTTCCAATTATCGTTCTCAGATTCTGATCCATTGTTGTAATATTCCAATCTATTGCACTCAGATTCCATCCATTTGTAATATTCCAATCTATCATTCTCAGATTCTGATCCATTGTTGTAATATTCCAATCTATTCTTCTCAATTCTGATCCATTGTTGTAATATTCCAATCTATCGTTCTCAGATTTTGAAACATAGTTGTAATATTCCAATCTATCGTTCTGAGATTTTGATCCATAGTTTTAATATTCCAATCTATCGTTCTCAGATTCCAATCCAAAATTTAATATTCCAATCGACATTCTAAGATTCTGATCCAAAGTTGCAGTATTCCAATCTATCGTTTTCACATTCTGATCCATTATGTAATATTCCCATCAATCGTTCTCAAGATCAGATCCATTGTTGTAATTGTTCCAATTAATCGTTTCTCAGATTCAGATCCATTGTTGTAATATTCCAATCTATCATTCTCAGAATCTGATCCAATGTTGTAATTTTCCAAGCAATCGTTCTCAGATTCCCTGATGCATTGTTGTAATATTCCAATCTATCATTCTCAGATTCTGATCCTTTTGTAAATTTTCCAATCTATCGTTCTCAGATTCTCATCCATTGTGTAACATTCCAACTATCGTTCTCAGATTCAGATCCATTTTTGTAATATTCCAATCTATCCTTCTCAGATTCTGATCCAATGTTTTTTAATATTCCAATCTATCGTTTCTGACATTCAGATCCATTGTTGTAATATTCCAATCTACTCATTCTCAGATTCTGATCCATTGCTGTAATATTCCAATCTATTTTTGTTCTCAGATTCTGATACATTGTTATAAATTCCTATCTATCTTTCTCCATTTCCTGTTCCATTGATGTAATATTCCAATCTATCATTCTCAGATTCTGATCCATTGTTGTAATATTCCAATCTATCTTTCTCAGATTCTATCCATTGTTGTAATATTCCAATCTATCGTTCTCAGATTCTGATCCATGTTCTAATATTCCAATCTATTGTTCTACAGATTCCAACCATTGTTGTAATATTCCAATCTATCGTTCTCACATTCTAACCATTGTTGTAATAATCCAATCTATCGTTCCTCAGATTCTGATCAAGTTTTGTAATATTCCAATCTATCGTTCAGAGATTTTGAAACATTGTTTTAATATTCCAATCTATCTTACTCAGATTCCAGATCCATTATTTTATAAACAAACGACTATCTCAGATTCTGATCCAAAGATGTAATATTCCCAATCTATTGTTTTCCACAGATCTGATCCATTGTTGTAATATTCCAATCAATCGTTCTCAGATATCAATCCATTGTTTTAATATTCCAATCTATCAGTCCTCAGATTCTGATCCATTGTTGTAATTTTCCAATCAATCGTTCTCAGATTCTGATCATTTGTTTGTAATATTCCAATCTATCATTCTCAGATTCTGATCCATTGTTGTAAAATTTCCAATCTATCGTTCTCAGATTCTCATCC